>NW_024729477.1:375000-450000 GCF_018991925.1 Homarus americanus | reverse complement strand
TGCTACCGGGAGAGAGAGAGAGAGAGAGAGAGAGAGAGAGAGAGAGCGTGCTTGCATGACACAGAAAAACCCACAAATTACATATCGCCTCGAAGTAGAAAAAAGTTCATCTTATACCTGTATACTTAGCTTTTCCAACAGCTCAACAAATTTATCCTTTTTTTTTCTTTTTTACTACTACTACTACTACTACTACTACAACAACAACAACAACTACTACTACTACTACTACTACTACTACAACAACAACAACTACTACTACTACTACTACTACTAGACAGGTGCAAAAATACCAAACTTAACCCAACATTTAGAAGCATTAAACCAGATGAAACATTAAGTTGCTACTCGTGTCAACAGTTTATGGGTCGAGACCAGAATGACAAAACACGTTATTCTTATAGACTTTCTAATTCAATACAATTCATTCAACGAGATCCACAAGAAGGAACAACACACACACACACACACACCAATGACCGCACATGATTCTAACTAGCTACACTGAAGACAAACATTAACACGCCTCTCAATCACATAAGAACATACCACAGTGCATTGAACAGGAGACAAGCTTACCACGAACAGATAGACAAGGCCAATTGCTATACCCCCCTCCAAACATTCAACAGGAGGGGGGTATAAAAAAACAAACATGGATCTCCCAGTATACCAAATATGTCTCTAATATGTCTCAGCTTTCATGAATATACAGTTCAGGGATAAATTTAGATGATATGCATAGAAACTTTTTGTAAATATTGAACAGAAACTCGCGAGCAGACAGACATCTACGTGAAGTTCCTAAAGTGAAATGTGATTGGGAATTTGTGAACCTACGGAACATCGTGGTTTTAGCTTTATGCCAAATATAGTAAGGGTTCGTGTACGGGTTCTCTGTGGAATGGAAATATATAATATGTGGTTTACAAAAGGTGTGGATAATATGGGTCATAATGGTAGACTAAATGGTAAATAAACAAACAGGTAAATGATAAATATATAAACAGGTAAATGGTAAACAAATAAACATTATAGCGAACGTGCTGGGAGTGCCGAGAGACTTATTAGCCAGCAATTCATATTCAGACCAGCTGACCCACCCTGTTTAATTGGCCCAGACACGAGATAAATCATTTAGTTATGCAGAGTGTTCGACGAGGAGAGATAAATATCGCACAAAAATGTTCAAAACTACACTACCCGGAGGCACAATCACTGTACCTTGACTTAAGAAGACCAGTAGGTAGTGTTCCATCCCTCGCTAAGGTGTGGAGAGGGTTGATAAATTTGCCCATTGGAGAGATCCTACACGCCCCGGCAGGAAGCTCATATGGAAGTCTTAACACACACACACAGAACCACAGGGCCTGCTTGCATGTGCCGCCACACGTGTTCTTCAATTGTCTTCATGCATGGAGTAACACAGACCTTTGGCGCCGACTGACCCTCCCTCCCCGTCTCTCTCCGGGGTTTTCAAGTCTAGTGAGACCTTTTGAGGAGACGTTGGGTTAGCCTAGACCTTAACGCAACCTAGATGGAGCAGTTAATCGGAGACCAAAAGTGTAGCGTAAATAGAGTCATCATGGAGAATGTTAATCCGAGTTCTTTGGGAGTCTTTGTGGCACAGATTTAATAAGACGAGCGGGGCATCTTAATGACGTGGTGAGGTGGGAAGACGACAGTTTCTACGCAGCGTTCCCGACAATCTAAGCCAAGAGGTCATGTCTGGCCCACCTCACTAGGGTACACCTTTAGATCTTGAGTACAACAGACCTCGAATACAACACCTGGACTTGTTTGTCCACCTAAACGTACCCAATAAGGACGAATATCAACACTCGAACCCAAACGAATCCTTATACTTCTGAGTTTCGGGCGGCAGTTGAGTAAATTATCGAAATCTAAAAAAAAAAAAATTTTTTGAAGGATGAATCACAATGCAGTGCCAAGTATGTCATGAGTGCCAAGATAAACCAAAGACTAAAATCCTTTATAAATGGTATTTTCTTTACCGACTAACACTATAACAACGTCCTTCTCGACTCCAGGGATTAATATAAAAAAAACATCACAGTGACGAGGATGTTAGTATGACTGTCCTGGCTAGCTTGCTGTTCTCGCCCTGGTGTTAATTGCTTCGTGTCAACAAGACGAGGTTGGCCGAGTGGTCACATCTGCAGTACCGGCCAGGCTACACCACTCTACCCCCCACCCCCACCCCCTCACCCCCACCCACCCCCCACCCACTCCCTACACAATGTCCGGGTTTGTTGTACTTCAGGGCGTTGTTGTTGTTATTGGGGTTATTTAAACATTCTATTATTATTGTTATTAGTATTGTTCCCGCTATTTTACCGGAGAGAGACAGTGAAATGGTGAGAGGGTATTTGTCTGTGGGAGGAGTGGGTGTGGAGGGGAGTATGTGGAGTGGGGAGGGGGGAGTGAAGTATGTATGGGGAGTGTGTGTTGTGTACGCTACCTAATACCATGTTGTGTAGTGGTGTCGTAATTCAGTATACCACAAC
This sequence comes from Homarus americanus, assembly GCF_018991925.1. Taxonomy (NCBI): domain Eukaryota; kingdom Metazoa; phylum Arthropoda; class Malacostraca; order Decapoda; family Nephropidae; genus Homarus; species Homarus americanus. The sequence goes on along the minus strand of NW_024729477.1, from coordinate 447,472 downwards.
ATTCCAATTCCTTATCCTGTAATCCAAACCTTTATTCTATACTTAGTAATTACGATACGGCAGCGCCCGACGATTAGAAATTTCATACGAGGATAAAACCCAACCATTACTATATCGTTTACAAGGGCGAGACTTTCTGGTCTATCGTGAGGTGATCTGTGTTCGATTAGCCCGGGAACTCCCATAGGATTACCTGAGTATTCGCCCCCCCCCCACCCCAAGCTTATTTCACCTGAAGATTAACCACCCTAACGCTAACCAAACCCACCCTGACCTAACCCAACCTGACCCTACCCAATCTAACCTAATCTGACCTAATCTAACTCAACCTAACCTAATTCAAACTAACCTAAATCCCCCAGGTAGCATTAGGGTGATTAATCTTCAGGTGTTCCCTCCCACCTGTGAATATAAAAGCCCTTCAGAAAACTCTATTACAGTTTACATGGTTACTCCCGACGGCGACTGTGCAGTGAACACCCTCAACGTGATTTACTCCACACACACACACACACACACACACACACACACACACACACACACACACACACACACACACACACACACACACACACTGTGATTATCTTTATTATCGGTCATTGGCAGCCACACACGCCCGCTCCAGTAGCTAATAAAAATATAAACACAACAACTTCGACGATCTCTTGATGACGAGACGCTTAACTCTCGCTCTAAAACACCACAGTAAACACAAGAGAAATTTATCCTAATATGTCGTCTATGTGAGAAATTTCTTAATAAATACATAACCGTGATTATATCCCCAATGGTAATATAGTTTACGAGTATAAAGAACAGGAGAATAGATGTATCCACCTCACCGCGATCTTCATGTCTTTAAATTACACTTAACGAGGAGCAATATGCGGGATCAACACAAACTGGAGGTAAAGTAGCGAGCCTCGCGTGCTGGCTCATCTTAACACCATACTCAGCATCGAGAAACAACAGATTTATGTCGTCAAAACACAGGGGTGGTAACATGAAGGTCAGTAGGGGTGGTAACATGAAGGTCAGTAGGGGTGTACCACACAAGAGGGTGAGGGGCCGACCTCGTATATACTGTACTACACCTCGACCACCTGTTCCTCACCTGCCATAGTGAAAGTGGGTCTCATAGCCATGTCGGCCCTTTATGGACAGTATGGATACATTACACTGTATTAAAAAGCCGTCGGTATACAAGGAGGCAGCGTGGCCGGTACTGTACTCGACCTTCTTCACTTCCCAAATTGTAAAGTTAGAAACCCATTTACAGTTGAGTGGACTAGGAGGTGCCCACTGCTCAAGGATCGAACCAGCGACCATTAGGACAAGAAGTAAGTAATATATTCATTCAGGAGCCGCATCCTATAGGACCTGTAGGACTCGATAAATCACTTATATTTATTTTCCATATTCTTTCTACACCCTCCCGCTCACTTGTTACGGTCCACGGATCCTTCACCTCATTCTCTAGTTAACAGTACGATATTTTCCTTGTGGTTTCCTTAAATTCCTTCTCATCCGTTGGCTTCTAATCTTTCACTTATTTTTGTAAAAGGTAAACCAAAAGTTGAAGATAAACTGACCTAAACTTAGCCTGACACACTGACCTAAACGGCATGAAGAACACAAGACTGGTTACGAGAGGAACAGTTAGTCTATCTCTGTCGTGTATGCAAGAATAACAACACGTTTTAAGCCCTATCATCAGCCCTTATTGAGAGAGTACTGTGTAGTTAGAAGTACTTAATATATATCATCTAACAGGAACACAAACCTTTTACAAGAATAACAGGATTTTTACTCAAGGGATCATAAGATATATTTAAGTCTGTGTTAAAAGAGTGTTTAAGAGATCCTCAATCGAAGTCAATTTTGGAGTGTATTACTAAAGGTTTCTTCTTTAAGTGTAATATGAGGGTGTGGTTTAGTTTAGGAGGGTATTCCTGACCAGACTGCGGCCGTGGAGGGGAGCAGAGACACACCGCCACATTATATAAACATAGTCATCGGCCCTTAGCGGCGTGGAGGTGTGGCGCGCCTCTGATAATACATCACTGTGGGGTTAAGGTGCTCAACTGAGGGTGCCGAGGTCTTGTTGTCCTCTCACGATAATAATAAAACTAACACATCTCTAGATCAGTTAAACCCGATGATGAAATAATACCAGAAGTTTATTCCACCAATGGCTATTAACACTTCCTGGGTTTTTCAATTACGAGCTGTCGGTTGTTCCTTGATTGGTAACTGCAAAACAATTTCCCAGCTTGTTGCAAATGGTGGACAACTGTTGCCAAAAAATAAAAAAAAATAAAAAAAAATAAAAAAAATCGTCAAAATTCATATAGTGTAAATAAAATAGAATGAGATCTAATAACATTGTTGTATCTATATTCAATGGCAATCATATTCGGTAGTGGTAATGCGATATGGTGTCAGGGAATAGAGACCAGAAAAATAATATTGTTTATTTTTGTTCACTGATAGTATCATTTTACAGTCATGGGGAAGGACAATATCATAGCAGAGATATTCTTATTGATTATTATGATGCTGTTTCTGATGTGTGTGTGTGTGTGTGTGTGTGTGTGTGTGTGTGTGTGTGTGTGTGTGTGTGTGTGTGCGTGTGGCATCAGGAAAGGAATCATTCATATATGGAAATAATTATATATCACTCAAATTTTACATCACCGTGGACTTACTGTAATGTCGTCCCCTTGTATATAATTTTCAATCTTAGCTTTTTCATATTATTGCATAAGTTGATGAAATAAAATAGAAAAGAAAACAAGATAGTGAAAAAGATGATCACATTTATAAAGATAGGGAGGAGGAGGAAGAGAGAGAGAACAAGAAGAGGAAAATTTACGAAAGTTGTGGAGAGAAATTACCAAGAAAATCTAATCTTTCCTCTCAGAAATCCCTACTCGGGTATATCCCTTGCTTGTCCTCCTAGCGTCACCCTTCCCCTTCTCAGCGCCACCCCTTATTTCCACTCCACCCCCTTCCCAGCACCCCCACCTGCCATGCCCTGTGTATAAATCCCCCAACATTGCTCTTTAACCCTGAGAGTTCATAACGTAGAGATCGCCAACACGTCAATGAGAGTTCGTCAGTTTGATAAATTCTTTCTGCACACCCTCACCCCCCATCCCATCCCCCACACACACACTCTGGAAGACAGACTCAAATGCCTATACACACATTATTGACGTAGGTACTTTCAAGTTGGACTCGGAACACTTAAGAGGTGGCAATGGCAAAGAAGAAGGAAAAAAAAAAGCTGAAGTCGAGGGACCATTTAGCACGCCGACGTCACGATACCACTATAAATCTATATAAATGAGTCTGTAATTATCAAGAGAGAGAGAGAGGAGTGAGGCAAGGAGCAACATGATAATAGGTAATAACTGAGGTAAACTACATGAGTGCACTCAAGCATGAGCACTCAAGCAAGGCACACACACACACACACACACTCTCTACTTTAAAATACTTACAGGGGGTTGAATGATGGTGGGGGGGTTCCAGATGTCTAGATGTCCGTATGTGGTCGTATACACTTACCAGTCGCTGGGATTATACACCGTCTCCCTCTCAACTGGTGATAAAGCGATTGATATTTGTCATCATCGTTGCCACAAACATCTACTCTTATGTGATATCTCGTCCCTCATGAGTAATTTACATTCTGGACAGCCAACTACAACCCTGGATTCTCCTTTACCTGTGACTCATACAGGTAAAGAAATCAAATAAACTAACTCCCAAAATCTGCCATATACCCGCAAGATACAAGCCGCCAGTCAGGTCATAATGAACAGGAGAGTCGACTTGAGGAAAAACCTTCAGGACACGACAAGCACCAAGACAGTGTGACCTCCACCACCAAGTAAGGAAGGTAAATGAAGGAAGAAGAAGGATGAAGGAAGAAAAACTCAACGTGTTAAAGGAGGATATATGACCTAAGTACAAGGAGGTCCGAGTTCTTGGTGTGAGTCTGAGTAGTAAACAAGGCAATGAGAGATGACTCCTAATAGTGTGTGTGTGTGTGTGTGTGTGTGTACCTGAAGAATGTAAGTAACAGCATGGCCAAGTAAGCGATGTCTAGAAAATAAAATAAAAGAGAGACAGACAGACAGACAGACAGACAGACAGACAGACAGACAGACAGACAGGCAGACAGACAGACAGACAGTTAGACAGACAGACAGACAGACAACAGACAGACAGACAGACAGACAGACAGACAGACAGGCAGACAGACAGACAGACAGTTAGACAGACAGACAGACAGACACCCCACCCCCCTCCCAATTTACAATACTGATCCAAATCTTTCAAAACAAAAACAAAAACACAATCCCTCACCTCTCACGACCTCACACCTCCATACCTCAAAACACAGCAAAATTGTCCTCAGGCAACCAACCACGACGACCCTTACGAGAAACACCTGAGAAACGAATAGACCTTAACTACGTAGGGGAAAATAATAACCTAGTTAGATACCTCATTCACCCCTTAAGTCATGTTGCATACGTGTTATTTACTCAACAGTTTGGTAGTTAGAGGATTAATAATCTTTTTTTCTTTCTTTTCTTTTTTTTTACGTGGGGGAGGGAGGAAGGGGGAGAGGGGAGGGGTGACACAGACGAGTAGGGTAAAAAATATTCATATATTCAATTCGCGTGCCGTTACAATTTCATGTTTTCTATATTTGGGTAAAATTGGATGGCGTGAGAAGGGGGAGCGATATGTTTATTGGAATTGTATATATGTGTGTGTGTGTGTGTGTGTGTGTGTGTGTGTGTGTGTGTAGGGGGTGTACATGTATATAAATACGCGTACATGAGAGTATAAACTAATCACCTGTAACACAACAAAATATCACCTGTTGGATGTATACCTCTCAGCATGTGTGTGTGTGTGTGAAGGAAGGAGCCGCAGCCGCACCCCTCTCCACCATGCCGCACCCCAACACAACCCACTCCTCCCTCCTCGTCCACACCATCACACGCCACCGACCACACCAGACCGGCCCTGCAGCTGATGATTAGTTCCTTATATCATTAAAACTCTTAACCGATTTTGAACTAAACTCCAAAAGGAAAATTCAGAACCTGCTCCCGATATCAATATTTTTACCAAGAGGAGCCATTATCCGATATCCATTAGAGCACCGATATATTGTACCTAACCTAACCTAGAATGATATCCTGGTGGCAATTATACTAAGTCTGAACATGCTATCATATACAGGTATCTAGGTAAGTTATATTTGGAGCTTAAGTATCATCCACTATCTACGCGGTGACTGCACTAAACTACATCAGAATCCACTTCAATATCCGCAAAGTGGCTGAGAAAAGATTTGGGCGATAATTTTGACCGGAAAGTGACGACTGTAATTAGAGATAAGGAGATAATTGGGCCATTTTACTCGACTAATTCTTAAAAGAAAAAATAAATTGTAATTTCCTCTTTAGTAAAAATATATATATAAAATATGATGGATAAATAAATAAAAATACTAAAAATAAGATAAAAATAAACGCAAAAAATATAAAATCAGATAAATAAATAAAAAAATTACGAAAATAAGATCAAATAAATAATCAAATATATAAAAAATAATTAAAAAACCAAAATGAGATAAAATTTATAAATAAATAAAAATAGAAAAAATAAAATAAAATAAATAAATAATAAAAATAAGTAAATAAATAAAAATACAAAAATAATAAAATAAATAAAAAATTCAAAAACAACAATATAAATAAAAATATAAAATATAATAAATAACAAAATATACTTAATTAAAGTAATCCACACTGTATATAATTTCACACCCATACTTAACACGCTCAATTTCTCGTAGCTGTCAGGAACAATTAACTGCACACAATCTCGTAGCCTCACTGATCGGATAATTGCCGATATAATGGGTTATGTAAATTAATCTTCAACAGGTTTACACAGGTGAGCAATAGTGGCCAAATGAGGCGGCAAAAAAATCGTTTGACGCATCGAATATCAAATTAGATCGACTCATAGGTTAATAAAATATAAAGGAAATTGTAATTACTCAGTGCTATAACCGGGGGAAAATGATGTATATACAGACACGTAACCTAACCTAACCTATCCTAACCTAATCTAACCAAACCTAAGCAAACCTAACCTAACCTAACCTAACTTAAACACACACAGTGAAATCAGGTCAACAAAGAACACAAGTCAATATGTGTCTAGCGTATATGGCGACAGTGTTAAAAAAAAAAGATTGCATTTAAGAGTTCCAAATGCGTTCGTGAACATAAAGTGAGTTCCTGTACATTAAGAGCCACCAAATTCGTACACACACACACACACACACACACACACACACACACACACACACATTCCAAATACGTTCATGAACTGTTTTAAGCTGCACAATAATATTCATGGATAAAATATGAATAATATCCTGGCGTGTGTGTGTGTGTGTGTGTGTGTGTGTGTGTGTGTGTGTGTGTGTGTGTGTGTGTGTGTGTGTGTGTGTGTGTGTGTGTGTGTGTGTATTTCAACACTATCATCAAGGTGTCATCATACAATCATACAACAACACAAGGATTTAAATACCTAATACAGTATCTATTATTTCAAACAGATTTAAGATAAGGAAACAGATTTAAGATAAGGAAACAGATTTAAGATAAAGATAAGAACTAATTAATTTCTCCTAAGATGACCCGCGAGTTTACCTGTACTGATTACGTGGAACTTACCTTCATGTCAGGTAGTCAACACAGGTGCGACCTTACCTGGAGAAAACAAAAATACTATAAGATATCTTGTTGGAAAAAGTCAATAAATAAATAATATAAATACACAAATAAACAGAGAGACAGATAATTAGATAAATATGCTGGCAGGTAGATAGATAGATAGATAGATAGATAGATAGATAGGACACACATACATACAAACACACACCCTTCCTCACTATTTCAGCCATTTATTTTTTTTTTCCATTTCTCCACTCGGTTTTATGCCGGACCAGCAATTTCACAATTACTAAACATTTTCGGACAAAATTGCTAACATCCCCGCCGTCACCCATTCCCCCACACCCCCACGAGCACAAACATGGATAGCGGCCCTTTTTTTTCATGGGTCTGCTTGCAGGTGGAGGTGAAGCATGGCACTACATCAAGGTTAATTGTGTTCAAAATCTTTTTCATTCACCTGTAAAATGTATGTGATTTTAGTGTTTCGTTTTTGTTGATAATAATAATAATAATAATAATAATAATAATAATAATAATAATAATAATAATAATAATAATAATAATAATAATAATAATAATAATAATAATAATAATAATAATCCCAGTAACAACTTGAGGCACCTTGAGAACACTTTAACATCATCACTACATTAATATATTTTACGGTAGCGTTTTGTAGAGGCTAACACCACCAAACCAAACATCAGGACACGATATCTAGTCAAGCTGAAAATGGAAAGTTGAAAATTGATGACGATAAATGAACGTGTATCGTACGTGTTCCTTGCTGATGAGGTCATATACCCCCCCCCCCCAAGAGATAGTCTAGGTCCTAATTACAATAATGAGTCACTGAAAACTGTTCTTGAACTATACTATTACTACAGCAACAAGGGTTATACAGCATATTGACCCTAAAATACATATTATTATTGGTTTGTGGTTTTTTAAAAGACTTGGTGAAACTAACAGTAGTTCCACCCTAACAAGCAGTAAGTTATGGACGGATAGACAGACATTCAGACTACTGTAACGGGGAATGATAAAGCAACCTAGAAGCCAGAAAAAACATACACAATAATTTCCTTTGAAAGCACAATTTTTTTTTATTCGACTAAACTGTTTGTTCTCTCTTATTCTTTCTCTCTTTCTCTCATTCGCTCTCTCTTTCTCATTCTCTCTCTCTTTCTCATTCGCTCTCTCTCTCTCTCAGTCTTACTCATTATATCTGTCTCTCTCTCTCTCTCTCTCTCTCTCTCTCTCTCTTCTTCTCCTTCTTCTCTTTGTCTCAGGCCCACAGAGAGACTCACTTAAGTAACCCTTCATCTACCTCTGAAGACATCCCCAGCACGCCAACCATCTGTCGTCGTGGGAACAACAATTTAACACGACGAAAGAAACACTCCCCACCACCAACCCACCATCACCAACCCACCACCACCCACCCAACACTAACAGTAAACCCACCACCAGTAAAACGATGTCTAAAAGCCCACACCACCATCTTAGGTTAACGAGAATATAGCCTCGTTAACACAAGAATACAAAGTGGTCTCCAATTTTGCACCAGATTCTAAAACATTAACCCTGGGCCCCCCTAGCGGTTGAATGATGGTCTAGCTAGCTGGCTGTCTTTTCCGCCTCCGCCTTCCCAAAATGAGTAATTACTTTCTGATATGACAGATTACCCAGAGTAGAGGTGGTAAAGTGGCTTCATATCACTTTAATTGAAGAATAATCGACTGGGATTTTTTTTTTTATAAACTATAAAGACAGAGGGAAGGCAGGAAGCTACGCCGACCATGTTTATGCTTATCAATATGAGACAGAAAAGAGGATCCACCTGTAATAATTCTTTCTTTACGATGATTAGAATATCCTAAAGAAGAGGTATTAAATTAGATGTTATTATTATGATGTCATTTCAATCACGGAAATATCTGAGTGTATGTTTGTTAGGTCTTATTCTTAGCCTCTACAACTATTCTTGTTATTGTTATTGATATTTCGCTCTGTTCCTTTCTTCCTTTCCTTCTGTATCTCCGAGTACCTGACAGTAGCTTCAGGTATCGAGGGATTCGTCACCGTTTCCACATTTTTTTCTCTAAGTAACTTCATCACCGTTTCCTTGGCTTCAACAGCTTCATCGTAGTCTCTAACTTCAAAAGCTTCACCGCCGTATCTAACCTCAACAGCTTCATCACTGTCTCTGGCTTCAACATCCACCTCATCACCTGATAATTACAAATCGCCCCCCATCACCCTCACCACCCACCCACCACACCACCCACCACACCACCCACTTCACCACCCACCTCACCACCAACCACACCACCCACTTCACCACCACCATCACCACCCACATTTACCTCCTACACACACCAGGCCCCAAAGATCATCCATAAAGGCTTAATTAAAAAGAAGTATTTTTTTCATTTTTTTTAATCAACTTTAGATCATACCCAACCATCAATCCCATCCACTCACGGTAACCCCATCGCCCATCAACTACATCTTACATCATCAATATCCATCAACCAAACGTATTCCATCAATTATTATCTATCAACTCAACCATTAACATCGACCATACAATTTTTTTTTTAATTAGCCTATTCACCCATAAAAAAAATAGACCCAACTCATCCTACCAACAATCAAATTATTACTCTTTACTTAACTAACACTAAAGTCATGGTATATCTTTCATAAACATACAACTAATCCACTAATCACACACCTGCAACAGCTTAGCCAATCCCTCTTAGAACTAATCAATCCAATTATAATTATCAACGTTTATTATTATTATTATTATCTTATTTACGAGTTTTCTTATTCCTATGGTGAAAAATTTTATCTCAACTGATTTCGTAGACAATTTCGGATTTCTTTCATCATCTCTTCAATATTCTTAAACTTCAGAACATCATAAATGACGCTGTTTACTGTACCAGGTATTCAAATTTGTTACAGTTTGTTCAATTGCAATGCGTCTGTTTTATAAAATTTCCCGTTTAATATTCAAGTGTAATGTGGGTGTTGAAACTTGGGTCTTCGTTCACAATGCTTGTTCGACCTACCTAACCTAACCTAACCTAACCTAACCTAATCTAACCTAACCTAACCTAACCTAACCTAACCTAACCTAACCTAACCTAACCTAACCTAATAATATCACGTATTCATGAAGGCGAAGATAATAATTCCCTTCGTATATGTCGTTTGCCATATACAGAACTATTTCTTGATGACTATCGCTATGGCTTATACGCCTCGACACCCAAGGAGAGAGAGAGAGAGAGAGAGAGAGAGAGAGAGAGAGAGTATGTCTTTTAACTGTTACTGGAGGTGAATTCTTACATGTACAGCTAAAATATTAAATAATAAGAGATCATGTGAAGATTAGGCACCCCCAGCTTATTTTAACTTGATGATTAAGCAACCTAACGCAAACCTAACCAAACCTAACCTAACCTAACCTAACCACCCACCAACCAGGTATAATATCTTTAGGGTGTTCAATCATCAGGTGAAATAAGCTAGGGTGTGTATAATCTTCACATGATCCAATAACATTACTGCATTCCTTTTCAAGATTTAATACAACTTCTATAAATTAGCAAAAGTCATATATTAGAAAAATTATGATTAAAAAAAAAAATAATTTAATTTATTCTCAAATACTAAATAAAATTTTTTTCTCTATACATTATTTAAAAACTCCCGAAAAGTTAACTAAAATTCCACGAAGGATAATTGAAATCCGCTTTTTTTTTTACTTTTTTTGGGGGGCCATAATTCACCCAGGCGTCACACCATCTCCTCTTAATGACCTCTCAGTTGAAGTACCTTGTATGACATGTTTTTCACGAGGCCTCCATTAAGGAACCACTATGCTATAAGGTGTTATAGGGTGGTAATGGTCGCTGTGGTGACATTATAAAGACGTATACCTCTATGGCACCTTTAAGAGATAGTGCCATTAACTCTGGCACTGATAACCAGTTGTTACTAAAATCTGCTGCTGTTCTATATAAAGGTTGTGGGTAAATTGGTCAGGTTAGGGTAGGTTAGGTTAGGTTAGGTTAGGTTAGGTTAGGTTAGGTTAGGGTTGGGTTGGGTTAGGTTAGGGTTAGGTTAGGGTTAGGTTAGGTTAGGATTAGGTTAGGATTAAGTTCGGATTTGGTTAGGTTAGTTTAGGTTAGGTTAGGTTGATAGTCTTTTTATAACGTCGTAAATTACAGAGACGTGAAAAGCCGGAGTGATGGTCAGTCAGGTTTCTTGGTGGATGAGTCTGCAAGTGGACCCCGTGGTGAAGGTGGTGGTGTTGATGGTGGTAGTGGTGGGTAGTGGTGGTGTTGAGAGGTGGGGGTGGTGTTAGTGATGGTGGTGGTAGTGGTGGGTAGTGGTGGTGTTGAGAGGTGGGGGTGTTGTCAGTGATGGTGGTGGTAATGGTGGGTAGTGGTGGTGTTGAGGAGAGGTGGGGGTGGTGTTAGTGATGGTGGTGGTAGTGGTGCAGGTAGTGGTGGTGTTGAGAGAGGTGAAATTGGTGTTAGTGATGGTGGTGGTAGTGAAGTGGGTAGTATCCAGCCTTTATAGTGAGTGGCAGTGTTTATTGCTGGTTAATGGTGGTGGTAATGACATAGGTAATGGTGGTAATTGTAGTGGTGTTGATAGGTTGAGGGGTGTTGTCAGTGATGGTGGTGGTAATGGTGGGTAGTGGTGGTAATAGTGGTAGTGGTGTTGATATAGTTAATAATGGTGGTATCAGTTTATGGTGATAATGGTGTTTTTAGAATTAGTCATATCTCCCTGTAACTTAAAAAAAAAAAAAAAGTGACATTCTGAATACATCTGAACTATACTGAACGCCATTAAGAGTTTTCTCCAACCTGAAGTTTCTTAATAATGTCTTAAATCATCTGAGATAATCTAAACTTTTCAAAAAAATCCTGAAGTAATCCTAAATTGTTGATGACAGACACTGAAACACGAGTCATATTCTCTCAACAAACCAACAACAACAAACAAACAAACAACAAAAACAAACAAACAAACAAACAACAAAAACAACAGCACAGAAACAACCAACAACTACCAGGGTTTTCTGTTGTTGACATCTCTTGGTAGTGAACACGTGTTGGGTCATATACTGGATTACCTTGGACAGTCCTTGGCCCAGTTGGTATACCTGAATATTGTATATAATTAATCTCCTACGTGTTCTATTTTGTAAGGTGAATGTTACCTTACAGTGTGACTTGGTGAGGTGTGAACTATCCTCTCGGGGGAAGAAGGGGAGGTGGGGAGTGGAAGAGAGGGGATGGGGAAGTGGGGAGGGAAGGTGGGAAGGGGAGGTGGGGAGGGGAACGGAGGGGATGGGGAAGTGGGAAGGGAAGGTGGGAAGGGGAGGGTGGAAAAGGGAGAATCAAAACTCCAAAACTAACAACGGAAAAGTGTAATGTTGTGATAACTTTTCTTTTAAATTTTATCATTGTGGTGATATTATTACGAAAAGCTAATAACTATGGTTAGAAAATGTTCATTGAGCCGTCAGGAAACATTAAAAAAACCAGAGTTAACAAACAGATGACAGTGTTACAGGTGTGTACATTCCTTGATTACTTACGTGTTTCTTATATCACTTCAATTGTGTAATCTAAACAATGATTAAGGTCCCTAGACATACGAGGCTGACGAAGAAATTATCCATCCCCGAGAGTAAAATGTAAACAAACCGCTATACTATTACACTTGAGGTATTGTTCCCAGGAGTGTCCCTAAGGATGACTGCTGCGCCCTCACCAACAAGCTGTGACGAGGCAAGTGGTGACTCAAGTTGCATAAGACTCTGCTTGGACCACCCAGATATGCATGTGGGGGAACCGCTTACCTCATACCGATCAAATATGTCTGGAATTTTCTCAGGAATGCTGTACTTTTAGTGGTCTGGTTAACTTGTTGAAGAATCGTCTTTTTTCAATGTAATTCTGGATTAATAGTTACAATAATCACAATGTAATTAAAGGAATCAAAAATAATGTACGAGATTTATATATGAAAAAAGGTAATTAGTGTATATCTAAATCACCTGTGGGAGATTTGACGTAATTCAATATATTACTTTGTATTTTGCTTTGTGGAACTGTTCTGATGTTTACAATCATTTGTGTGTGTAAGTGAGAAGGGATATACTGCACGCTGTTCTTAAGTAAGCATGTGGTCCCATTTGTGTGTGTGTGTGTGTGTGTGTGTGTGTGTGTGTGTGTGTGTGTGTGTGTGTGTCAGCCCCTGGAGGTAATATCCCATTTAAGGGTGCTTCTTTAAGACTCCAGTAACTTCACGCCATAGGTCACCCCACCCAACCACTGGTTTTCCTCTCCCCTTCCTATTCCACCTATCCCCATAGCCTACTCTCCATCCACCGGAGCACTTCCTCCATCCTAAACCCTCCTCCTCCTCCTCCTCCACCCTCCCTCCCATCCATCCGGGCACCACCTCTTCATCCCATCCCTCCCTCCTCCCTCCTCCCTCCACCCTCCCTCCCATCCATCCGGGCACTACCTCCATCCTATCCTCCTCTCCCCCTCTACCCACTCCAGCATAGCCGCAGGGAGAGGCTGGACTGATACTCGCCAGAGATAACACAGAGGCGCTGAACATCACCCGGAGGAAGGAAAGGCAAAATGATCTTCTACCGACACACACACACACACACACACACACACACACACACACACACACACACACACACACACACATTTCCCTTAACACATCTTCTGCTTAATACTTATAGTACGATCGTCTGTAGAGTGTATACCATACTTGGTCCCAACCTTCCACTTGGCCTATAGATGACAGCATTAACTCTCAGGGCTCCAGTGTTATTTAAATTAGTGGGTTGTGTGGTGGGTTGTGTGGTGGGTTGTGTGGTCTATTGTGGTAAGGGATTCAAGTCTTAACAACATATACCATTTAGTGAGGCGGCATGAGTCGTTTGGTCGGTCGCTATTAACGAGGAAATAATTAATTCGTAATAAAAATTTTAGGGATGACTGTGTGTATGACGGTGAGGCTAAATATGAGAGAGAGAGAGAGAGAGAGAGAGAGAGAGAGAGAGAGAGAGAGAGAGAGAGTCCCTATATGAATACCAAAGCCAAAACCATTTACCCCATACTAACAAAATACCCTCACCTACCACTACCACCATTACTACCACCATTACCACCACCACCACCACCACCACCATCAGCTCTATAGGTAGTGGCTATAAATCTATGCCTTATTAGTTTCATCTCCGGCTGACCATAAAAATAAATTTGATTCTGACAGGGTGAGATCGTTCTTCTCCTCCTCTCTCTTGCTTTCTTTCAATTCCTATTTCACGCTAAAAAATTATAAATAGTAATATACTTCTTCAAAAACACCTATTATATATAATATTGGTTAACCTCAGTTAAGTTATGGACTACACGGACCAAAACTCATGGGTTAGGGTTAGGTTAGGAGGGGTGAGTTTTTGTCCGGTTTTCCATATCTTCCCACTGAAGTTAGGATGAGGTCTCAGACTCCCAGAGCAGGTATATAGGAAGTCGAAATCCTGAGAACACATAATAGTTATAACCCTCGGCTGCCACTCAGAAGCGTCATTTGGCTGTGAGTGTGGCGCAGGTGTGTGTCTGTGTGTGTGTGTGTGTGTTGAGGACCTGGAGGTGTAAGGAGCAGGACACGTGTGGCTAACAGTGGTCCTTGTGTGGTCACCCTCCAGCACACCATCGGACACCACACTCCTCCTTCACTGCTCCTCCTTCAGCCTTGACGGTCGTCCTCGATGTCAGCTATATTATAAAAGCCACATAGTCATTTAACGATCCAATATAGCCAGCTTGTTAGTGATTAGAGTGAAGTTATAAATTACTGCTTGCTATGTTGTCTTGTCCAGGACGCCATAAAGAGTAGTGGAGAATTATTGTGGTACTGAATTAACCAGACGATGAATAAAAGATTGAGAGAGAGAGAGAGAGAGAGAGAGAGAGAGAGAGAGAGAGAGAGAGAGAGAGAGAGAGAGAGAGAGAGAGAGAGAGAGAGAGTCTTCAAGTATTAAGTAGCATACACACACACACACACACACACACACCTTATGATGATAAATATTCAAACTCTAACAATGTTCAGTTGTCGAGACGCAAGACCATAAATTTTCGGATACAGAGACACAAGATTATTCAAACCTTTATCAAAACAGTAACTTAATATCCGCTTCTGTTTACACTCTTCAACAACTTCAACTTTTTTTTATATAGTACCAAATTCTTCAAAAGTTTTCCATTACCTGAAACTTTCTCACCTGTAATATTAAAGTTTCAATCAGTAAAAAGTACATTTTGGCCATAACGTCATCGTACTATAGTCTAGTTAAGGGTAGGTTCCTTGCTGTGGCCTGATTGCAAAAAGGATTCTAGTTAGTTAATCGCATCTGTTGTTAAGGCTTTTGGTCTCCTTGACGGCGCAGGAGCAGAAAGGTCAAGCGTGGCGTCAACAGGTTAAGATGGGGCGGCAGCGGTGATGGGGGGTAATCAAGTCGGCATTGTGATCCTGGTGCACGGTCAACCCAGGGTAGTGAGGGGGAAGCTCACACAAAGGTAGACGACGATATCCAACACACACACACACACACACACACACACACACACACACACACACACACATACTCTAACACTCACACACCAACATTCCTCCCCACACTCCAACACCGATGAGCAAAATGATAAAAATTAATAAAACCAAAATCCCAATCCTCAACATAAATCCATCAAACTGACATAAACCTAACCTAACCTAACCTAACCTAACCTAACCTAACCTAACCTCACCTCACTGACAACTAATCTGACAGACAAATATTAAACACCAATACCCGTACTTAAATGGTAATCCGCTTTTAACTGAACAACTCCCAATAGCAATGAGAGATTCACCATGATTTTCGCTCGTCTGATTCACTGCGGTTACAACTCCCTCAGTCCTGACACCATCCATCACGATAAGGAAGATTCACACCATCAGCATTAGCGTGTGTAGCAGCCCTGTGGTATAGTCACTACTGATGGTGAAGGGGAGGGGCAGGAGGCTTGATTGTAGACAGGTGAGGTGGGGCATTGGTGAGGTGGGGCATTGGTGAGGTGGGGCGTTAGTGAGGTGGGGCATTGGTGAGGTGGGGCATTGGTAAGGTGCTGCCATAGAAGAGTTTACCAGGCGTGCTTCATCCAGGTAAAGAACCAGTCATCCACCAGGTGTTTTATCCAGGTGCAGAACCAGTCATCCACCAGGTGTTTTATCCAGGTAAAGAACCAGTCATCCACCAGGTGTTTTATCCAGGTAAAGAACCAGTCATCAACCAGGTGTTTTATCCAGGTAAAGAACCAGTCATCCACCAGGTGTTTTATCCAGGTAAAGAACCAGTCATCCACCAGGTGTTTTATCCAGGTAAAGAACCAATCAGCCACCAGGTGTGTGTCTGGTATCTCGAATTCTTGATGATGGAAGAGAGACAGGCGTGGGCGTGGCGTGGGCGTGGTGACCTCCATTATCGGTGCTTGCGTTAATAAGACTGACGGCGCCCACCCTCACCTTTTTATGCTAATGTCCACCTGTCTGTGTACCTCCCCGCCCTCAACACCGCGTCACTCACTCATAGGCGGCTGTCTGTATCATCTCGCTACTCGTTTCTTGTGTTTGAGTTTAGGTTAGGTTAGGTTAGGTTAGGTTAGGTTAGGTTTATGAAAGTGAAAGGGGTTTTATATGCTTAACGGCCCGTTATGAAGTGTGGAAACAGCATATTCAATACTAAGCCATTTTTCCGTACACAAGGAGGCAGTGTGGTCGGTACCAGATGTGGGGCTCAGCCGACTTCGGCTTTTGGATGCCAAGTTTTTTGGATTGGCTTCGGCTTCGGATTCGAAATTTTCTAAAGGTTTCAATTTTGAAACCAGAGGCGAGGCAACGGCTTCGGCTCCACAGTAGTCTTTACTCACCCATTAAGATGTGAAATACATGAAGTTGCTTGGGACATTAGTGTTTTCTTTTTCCTATGTGGCTATCAACATATGTATGGATCACGCTCACCTCCAGTGATTTATACTATATCTACATGAGATATATATATTGTGTATATGAAATTCATTTGCCTCAATTAATTAAGATTATACCGATCAGGATTAATTGAACCCAACCATACAATACAGATTCAATTCAGATAATTATCAAAGTCAATTTACCGAGTTTATTGCAAATATTCACTAAGTTAAACCCTAATAATTATATTAATACTGAGTTTATAATACCATGTGGCTCTTATCTGATGTTACCTCAGTTGTGGCGCCATTAATTAATTATAAAAGAGAATTTCAAATGATTGAATAATAGTAAGGTTCCTGATGTGACCACCACCACCTACCATGATTATAATGATGACCAGTGAAAAAAAACCCCGGAAATATGGACACTTACAATGACTGACGGGTTTATAAATGTTCAATATATGAATCAACAAAGACTGACTACCTAATAACCCACTATTACGGTCCCCTGAAATGACCACAAGACATCCCACTAAGCCAACGTCTGTCTAAACTTCATTATACCTCAATACAATATTTCATCAGATTAACGAAATCATATTCGTGTTTTTTGTATCTCACACGATGGGCGTAAACACTAATCTCATACCTTGATAATAATGCAAAAACTAACTACTGTACAAGGTTGTTTAGCTAAGTACCTGAAGCACGTATACGGCCTCAGTTAATCACTCTTATATGCCCTTTAAATCTAGTAAACGCTGTATCCCATAACTCGTCTTGCTGCATAATAAAAAACAACATCTAAACATAACACAGCAATTTATCTTAGTAACTATTCAAGAAAATTTACATACGATCGTGTCATAAGATTTATTATACTATGTACCAGCCATACAGTATTCCTGACTTTAAGTTCGTTTTAGTATGGAAATCATGGATTTTGTACAGCTACTCACACACACACACACACACACACACACACACACACACACACACACACACACACACACACACCTTGACCCTCACCACACACCTATGACCGGATTGACCACAGAACCTGACTCATACTGTATATATATCCAGTTAAAGGTATAATTTTTCCCCCATGGAGCAAAAGCAATTAATATCTGACACAGGTAAGGGAACAACAGAAGCCATGTCAGCAAAATACGAATTGCCAAAAGCACTTGAACCTAACTTCATTTTTTTAACATCCCTCTAACAATCTCACATTCATATTTGAGGGTGTGGCCGTGTGTGTGTTTCTCTCGGTCCTCTGATATACCACTGTTCCATATTAAAGGTATTTATCCATCATCTCGTTAAACCATCGTCTTGAAAATGGTTTAAAAACTTAACTACCCTCTCCTTCACCTATGCCACGAGAGGACTCAGATCATTAGTGTTGGTTTATATATTCTTGCCAAAATAAGTTAAATCACACAATGTTATTAAACCACCAAAAAGGGGAATCATACCTGAGTTAATATATAATTAAATCAATATACCGTTTCATTCCCATCTAACATGTCATCGAGACGTCAGTTTTGCTTCACCTTACTGATATATAACACGCTATAATCTAATCCAAGGCTCCCTATAATCTCACCACTGATTATATAACACTAAACACTTTCTGATTATATGACATTGACACTCGTATATGCATCCAGTAAATCATGAACACATTATTATATTAAATTACCTGTTAAAAAAAAAGCTAATGATTTGAGGAGCCTGTCAAAGCTGATTATGTTTATCAAGGAAATATTACATAAACAAAATACTCCTCTACATTAAGTTAACGAGTCATTTCAATTCACAATCATCAACTACCACTAAGGAAATCACTACTAAAACAACCTCAATTAGCTTTAAACGAATCATGAGTTTTATATTACAGAAAAAAAACGAAAAAAAAAGAAGATAATTGTATTGTAAGTAACACAAGTAGGTGGATAAACAGACCGCCAGATGAAGTAGTATCTGTCCCCAGTGGCAGGAAGAAGTATGGCTGACTGACTGACTAACTAACTGACTGGCTGGCTGGCTGGCTGACTGGTACCCTGGCATACGAAGCACCAGTTGTTTGCTCACATGGTTCATTTTTACCGGGAACTACTGGTCTTATTATTGTTATCTCCCATGAAGTGTTGACTCCCAGTACGACATTCAAGGGTGTAGCATAATAAACACGGTGCCGTATAGACTGTCTCTCTCTCTCTCTCGTAGTACTCCCGTGTCAGAAGTGTCATCTTTCTATATAAATATTTCCTTCTTCTCTCCGGCTAATTTAACTTTCATTATTTTCATTATTATTTAGTTTTATTGTCATATATTTTTTTTTCCATTCATAAAGCGAGCATTTTTTTTTTTTTTTTTTTTAATAAACCAAGTATGTTATAATTCCCTTTTAAATGTACATACTATTGAGAAATTTGACTCAAAATAATATACAGTAATAAATAATAAGTATTTAATTTTTTTTTCACATGTGAGAAAATATGCGATGATAATCTAAATAAAATTGGAAAATAGAAGAATTATCTTAACCACCAGTAATTGTTAGCTCACAAAGTAGTTATTTAATATATCTCATTCTGCATCACCCATATACATCCTATTCACTATTAATATGTGTATAATACCTTCATTATTATTATTATTATTATTATTATTATTATTATTATTATTATTATTATTATTATTATTATTATTATTATTTCATTCCGTCGTTAGAGTGCATGACATAGCACTCAGTCCTCACCAGGGAGCGTGTGAGAGCGTTGTTCACGGTGTGTGTGTGTGTGCGTGTGTGTGAGTGCGTGTGTGTGTGCGTGTGTAATAGATCAACAGTGGGGGTCACTCAAGGCTATGCTCCTCGGCCACTTCAACTTGTAAAATAAATAGTTCACCTATTACACGACACCAGCCCCCCCCCCCCACACCCTTCCACCCCCTAGGACCCTCCAGACACTCACTCACTCACCAGCAGCGAGTGACAGAGCGGGTCGCCTCGTGTCATCCTCGTGATTAATGTCCTTCTTCAGCGCCGCCTTCAGAGATTACTGTAAACAATTTCAACTCATTTGTGTGTTGATTAAACTACTATTTGAATCTTATTAACTTATTAAACACCATTTATTGTATTTTGGGGTGCGGTGGCCGAGCAGATAAAGCACTCGATTCATGTCCTAAGGGTCCCTGGTTCACGCCCAGTTCACCCAGCTGTAAGTGGGATCCCAGCTTTATATTTGGGGAAGTGAAGGCCATCCAGTGCAGTACCAATCACACTTCTTCCTTGTGTACCGAAGGATTAGTATACAGTATACTATATCCACACCACACTGTCATGGCACTTGAGCTGATCGATCAAGGATATACGAATGCACGAGCGTCTCAGCTACTCTGTGTATGCATACATACCTCCACGCATACATGCATGTGTGTGCGCGTATACTCAGATGCATACATATAAGGTGAGGGGAAATTACGCTCCAATAAGTGATTCAGAAAGAGCTAGATGCAGGTCACAGCGGAGCTAGGCTAAGCGGCGCCCAGAGTCCCGGTGAGAGGGAATGTTAAGTCGACCCCAGTCTGCCCCGCCACCCTCACTCAGGTATGTCTCTCACCTGAACCAAGACAAGTTTACAGGTATAGAGGAAAGATTCATAAGGGTGGAAGACCGGTTCACATGCTTATCATACAGGTTCATACAAACATAAAGGTACTTCACTGGCAGCCTATGTCAGTGTTAAAATAAATAGATGGTAAATCTACTTGATAAAATTATAAGTTTAAAATATAGAAGGATGGTTCAGTTTCATTGATAACGAGCTAACGGGCAAAACATAATTTTACCTCAAAATCATTCTGAAGAAAATTTGGAAAACTAATTAGGCGTTAGGGTGTGTACAGAGACAAGACCCGTCACGATGCGGTGTTTACCTGTGTCAGGCCACAGACTATAAGGTGAAGTCACGAACACACACAAGTACAAGCACGCAAGACAAACAAACACACACACACACCCACACACACGCCACACACACACGCCCCCCACACACACCCTCACACACACAGCCACCCACACACACGTCACCATCCAAAAATATATAAATTTCTTGCATCTTACTCCCTGAAGCCTTGATGATATCTTATGGTTCCACTCGACATAAGGACTTCAACACGGGCTGCCATCTGTGAGTCTTAACCCGGCAGGTCAGAAGGAGTTATGACTCGTTCTTATACGCTGCACGACCAACACACGTGATGAGAGAGACAGCCAGATACAGAGAGAGAGAGACAAAAAAGAGAGACAGAGAGAGGAAAGACAGATAGAAAAGTAATTATGAGAGATAGAGAAAAAGAATAACTCCCCCTCTCTCTATTTACCTCTACACACCTTACCTATCAACACCACCTTGTACCTGGGTGTATTAATTAAAAGAAGTACCTGCAGGTATACCGGTTCACATCGGTATCTATCACCGCGGCGGGCGAATATTAATCCACCAGTCTTACCGCTAAAGGATACTTGCTCGCTCCTTCCACTCCTTTGATTCGTTACCGGATTGATTAAAGGATCTCTCAGGTACCGCCGCCGACGCCGCCATTGAAGACGCCGATGGTATCCTATTCTTGTGGAGTCAATGATTTAATGGAAACGGGTTATGGCGAATTGTGATGACATGTTGTGCTTGGGTGGGTAGGTGGGTGGGTAGGTGGGTGTGTGGGCGGGTGAGTGGGTGGGGGTGAGTGGGTGGGTGAATTAGTGAGGTAGGTGAATGAGAGTGGATGAGAAGAAAGTGAGTGAGTGAGTGAGAGGTTGAACAATAGGTGAGAGATGAGTGGGTGGAGGTTGTAAAGTGGGTGGAGAGGGTGTGATTGTGGGATGAATCGTATGGATAGTTGGATATTGGATGGATATCCGCTAGTGCAGAGGAAAAAAGAGGATATTTAAGTGGATGGTAGATGGATGACACATGGTTAAGTAAGAGGGTGTTGGGATGGATGACAGCGAGTGAAAGGTGAACGAGAGGAAGAGAAAGAGGATGATGGGTGAGCAAAAGGCAGGTGTGAGTGATAACGAAACACACACACACACACACACACACACACACACACACACACACACACACCTAACGATGGCAGCAAAGCCTGAGCACTCAAGAGAACACGCATTGTTTACAGTTGTGCTATCTAAGTAGACACTGAATATGGCGTGGTTGGTGATAACACTCTCCACCAACACACCTTCCTGAGGCTGTGTTGTCTTTGTTGAACCTATGTGACGAAACTCAACCCCATAATGGTTTTAATTGAACCTTGTGGCTCCAGGAACTTTTATGGGCGTTGTGTGTGTGTGTGTGTGTAGTAAAGTAAGTAAGTAGAAATCATTAAAATCCCTTGGAAATGGTAGAGAGAGAGACAGATGGTAACTACTCAACAAGAACAGCGCCACGATCTCTTAGTATTGCAAGACGGTCTCTGTGTATACTATAAGGTAACTTTGACCTATGTGATATTTAATACTGTCACTTCCTCTATAATTAACTTTATTTATTCCTCATTTTATTTTAGTATCTGGATATCTTTTTTTTTTTCTGTGTAAATTCGGTTAACTTCGTCGAAATATTGTAATAATTTGTATGTATGTTCACTTATTGTGTAATATAAGTGAGTCACGTGAAGATTAGACACCCTAGATTGTTTCACCTGATGATTAAACACCTTAACGCTAACATAACTTAACTTCATCAACCTTAACCTAACCTAACCTAACCTAACCTAACCTAACCTAACCTAACCTAACCCCTAACCTAACCTAACCTAACACTAACCAAACCCTAACCTAACCTAACCTAAACTCAAACCTAACCTAACTGCCCTAACCTAACCTGACCTGACCTAACCTAACCTAACCTAACCCTACCTAACTTCTTAACCTAACCTAACCTTCTTCTAACCTAACCTAACCCTAACCTTAACCTTAACCTAACCTGACTGGACCTCTTCCTAACCTAACCTAACCTAACCTAACCTAACCTAACACAGGAAGGGCGGGCACCTGGTCTCTTGTGTTCCTCATGTTTCTCTTCGTCTGTTTACACTCCGCTCTCCTTATGGATTATGGCAATAAGTAAAACAAAAGGCAACATTTGTTTTATTTGATTTACCTTCCACGTGTGTTGTGTGTTTGAGGTCGACAAGAGGTTGAGGTCGACAGGCTGAGGTCATGAGGTCAACACCATTTATCATGTGGAGTGAGCACCTTGGTCGACTTTGGTCAATGTGAGTGTTCAGCTGTTTAGATATTAATGTATTCTAAATGTTAACTTTAGTCTAATAACACTAAACTTAAGTAAACATTGGTCGTTTCCTTTTAAATACACGTAAGTTCTTTTTAACGTGAAATATAAACCTCGTACAAATAAACCTTAATAATTACAATCATATTTTTAGTATATTTGAGTCGTAATATATTAAAATTACTAATAAACATCCATTACTAAAACAACCATTACCGATTTCTATTCAATTTCTTAAGTGTTAAACCAACCAGTTTCTGCTGACCCATCACACAGAAACGTGCCAAAACACCGACTCCCCAAACAATTGCCATTTAAGGTTGAGGAACATTGTAAATATTGATTCAGCCGAGGGTCATGTCCACCTGGGGCAGATCCTCACTGATAAAACCCAGCAACACTCCTTCAGGTAGCTCCTCACACCTCCCTCCCCTTCACCAGCCTTCAGGAGAACAGTTGGACATTATATTTCCTTATACAACTCCTCTTCAGGGTCATTCCTAAAGGTAGGTTAATATACAATCCCCCTGAGTAACACTTCTACAGGTACAGTAGTTCCTTATGCATCCCACCTCGAGGAACACTTCTACAGGTATTTCTTCTCAGTGCCCTTTTTAAGTAACAGTTTTCTTGGGAGACGCAGTGAGCGGTGGTGATATTATCGAGGTGTATAGGTGGAAGATGAGGGTTAAATAACAATGATACTAAGGTATTTAAACTATCAGATCAAGAGCGAATACATAGAAATGGTAAATATTTAGTTCAAATAAAAAATTGTGTAGGAGTGGAAGCTGCCAAAAATCATTATTAACTCGAAATCGTTGGGATGCTTCAAATAGAGGTTGGATAAATATACGAGTGATAGTGTAAACAGGGCTGAATAATACACATAGACCTACAGTAGTTTTCTTCATTATGTTTTATCAACCTTGCAGAGTCGTTGTTGGAACCTAAAATTAAAACTATGTAAAATAAATCCACAAGGCGCAATAATCAAGAGAGCGATATGTTCATGACCTGAGCGTCCATGTGGAGTGATAAACGAGCAGGAACAAGAAATTCTAGGGCCATACCTTGACCTCAACTCTCACAAAAAGATCGACGATCCATCACAGGACCTTCTTGGCTTGGCTCGGTGATCTCCGCCTCTTTCCAGATTTATGGATGAAACGCCGGCAGTGGAGGGAGAGAAGCAGACAGCGGTATACCATATACATCACGCCAAGATCACGCCAAATATAGCCACCATAACTCACGACTTGGCTACTTGGTGTCGCCACTCTCATTACCTGGCTTATTAGGAACCCACCAACTGGCTACTTACTGGGGATGGAGGGAGATGCATCACAGTTCCCGAGGCTTCCGTTCTTTTAAGGTATATAAACCCCAAGACCTCTACTATACACTCCAGCTACTACCACTGCCTCCCTTGGTCATGGATTTCTCTCTGTACGAATTAAAATCCATCATCCACTTACTCACTTTCTCAATACATCGATAATATTTGAGGTAATATTTTTAACATATAGTAAAATATATAGATGAATTAGCGGTAAGAACAGGGACCTCTCCAAGACACACTAAAACACACACACTATGGGGTTAGCTGAGCATCACCCCACTGGCCAATATCAGAGCTAATTAGCATTTAGTCCAGGTCTTCAATAATGTTTAGCCTCCATCTCCTGCCCCCAAGTCCCCTACCATCAACACACCTTCCCCCACCCCTACCATCAACACACCTTCCCCACCCCTACCATCCACCTTCCCCCACCCCTACATCCAACACACCTTCCTCCTACCATCAACAACAAACATCTCACTAACACCCCACACACACACACACACACACACACACACACACACACACACACACACACACACACACACAAATACAAGTGCACATGAACATATATGCAGACAGTAACATTACATAATCAAATAAATTAAACCAGAACCACAACTGTATCTTTCTTGGCCTGTCAGTGGACGAATTGACTTACTGTGTTCTTTACTTCTGTGTATACCTTCACTGTCTGTTATGATGATTCTACTGATTAAATATCTATCTATCATATCTATCTATCTATCATCTATCTATCTATCTATGTAGCTATCTATCTATCTATCTTCACAGTCCACTTCAAGACTTCATTCAGAGTGGTAATCAAGACACGCAATTTATAAACTTTATAGATCCACAACTGAACAGGTAAACACACACACACACACACACACACACACACACACACACACACACACACACACACACACACACACACACACACACACACACAACACACACACACACACACACCCCCCCCGCCTAAACACACAACCTTCCTTACACAATCAACCTTACGCTCCCACATACACATACGCAACCTCCTCCCAACGCACGCACACACACACACACACACACACACACACACACACACACACACACACACACACACTCCTGCAAACAGCAGTACATCCAACACAGGAGGAGGGGAGGTGGGGAGATGGGGAGGCGACCGTCAAATTAAATCCTATCCAACAAACGTGGGGGCGGGGGGAAAAAACTACCTCATGCAGGTCCAGCACGGCGGGGAGGAGATGGGAGGGGTGGGGAGGAGGGACGGGAAGGAGTGGGGGGGAGGAGGACAGGGAGGAGGGGGAGGGAGGAGGGAGGAGACGGAGGCCACCGCCGCTATATGTGTAGAACTAAGGATCAAGCAGTTCTTCAGATGAATCTTGGCAGTACTGGGGTTGGGAGGTGGGAGAGTGGGGAGGTGGGGAGAGGGGTGGGGAGAGGGTGAAGAGGGAGGGAGAGAGTGGGGGAAGTGGGGAGAGGCGAGGATGGGGAGAAAAAAGAGTGGGGAAGGGGGATAGGGAGGGGAGGGAAAGAGGAAGGAGTGGGGAGGTGGGAGAGATGAGGAGGGAATGGCGAGGGGAAGGGGGGAAGGAGAGGAAGGGAGAAGTGGCGTAAAGGTCAAGGATACAAGAGGTTTGGGGAGGGAAGGAAGGAAGGATGCAAGAGAAGAGAGAATAAAGAAGGAAGAAGGGTAATGCAGTAAAGGTCAAAAGGTGGAAAGGTAATGAGAGGAATCCTGACAAAAGGTAAATACGTCAAGTGACCTGAAGGGGTAACTAACGACAGATGACCTGCATATTAGACACCTCACCTTATTTCACCTTAAAATTAAATCCCGCGGGCTTATTTCACCTAATGATTAAACACCCTAGACCTAACATAACCTAACCTAGACCTAACCTAACCTAACCTAACCTAACCTAAACCTAACCTAACCTAACCTAACCTAACCTAAACTAACCCCCAAAGGTAGAGTTTAAGGTGTTTAATAATTGCCAGGTGAAATATGACTAGGGTGTCTAATCGTGTACTAAGGTAATCAGGTACTTAACTACCAAGAAACTATAACACACACACACAAACAAGCCCATTACACTAACACCTGACGACCAAACAAACACTCAGAACACGTTATCAAAAGCACAGGAGCTGGATATACTGAGCCAACGACCATAGGACCTTCAAACAACGAGCTAACGAGCAAATGACCTTCACATGACTAGCTATCGAAGTGATTTGCACATATAAAGCCAATCAGTAAGGGTTCTGTACTCTTTAAACAAACGAAAGAGCGAAGCATCTATACACACACACACATACACACACACACACACATTAGGCTAACGAGCAAAAGTGACCCAACGAATGAATATCATGCAAACTACTCACGTCTTCAATGGTTAATTACGACCCCTCTCCCCTCCCTACCCCCCCACCATCCTTCCCCTCACTACCTCCCCCACCTCCCTACCCCCCCTTCCTTCCCTCCTACCTCCCCCACCTCCCTACTCCCCCCTCCCACCTCCCCTCTGTCAACAAACTCCCTCAGCAGGAGCTTGTTCTTACCTCAACCCTCTCCTCCCTCCCTCTCCTCCTCCCTCTACCTCTCCCTCACCTGCCCTTCCTTCCTCCTCCTCCTCCTCCCCACCACCTGTATCTCCCACCCCTTCACCGTCCTTGGTCCTCTATTTTATTTATTCTCTCTCTCTCTCTCTCTCTCTCTCTCTCTCTCTCTCTCTCTCTCTCTCTCTCTCTCTCTCTCTCTCTCTCTCTCTCTCTCTCTCATCTTTTTTTTCCACTATTCCATTTTCTTTTTTTTTACTTCTTTCTGCGTTTTCTTCTTTTCCCCTCCCCTCCACTTCTTCTACCCCATCATCATCATCATCATCTGCTCTTACTACACATTCTTCTCTCGTCTCCTCCTTCGGGTAGTAAACTGGACACTATTTACGAAAACAGAAAAATCCCTCTGACCAAGTTTTCACCCAACCATCATTTCTCACGTCACTAATTTGCTTTTATTACGGTACAGTCTTTGAGCACTTTGGCCGCCATCTTATCTGGTTAAGTAAAAGGAACTATGGAATCACCTGATGATTTTAGACACCTAACCTAACCTAACCTAACCTAACCTAACCTAACCTAACCTAAACTAACCTAACCTAACCTAAACTAATCTAACCTAACCTAAACTAACCTAACCTAAACTAATCTAGCCTAAACTAACCTAACTTAACTTCCACATCAGGTGAAATAAGCTAGGGTGTCTAATCTTCAGGTGATCCATAAATATATACCGTAAGTTTCTTTGCGTTTCTGGGCCTTAGTTGTCACGTGATGAGCTGGCCTCAACCTCCCCTTCCTCCTTCTCACCCCGCGGCTTACCTCCTTCAGTCCCTCCATCCCTCCATCCTTCCTTCAGTCCCTCCTTCAATCCCTCCATCTCTCCCTCCCTCCCTCCCTCCTTCCTTCCTTCCCTCTGTCCCTCCATCCCTTCCTCCATCCCTCCATCCCTTCCTCCATCCCTTCCTCCATCCCTCCATCCCTCCTTCAGTCTCTCCATCCTTCCCACCGTCCATCTCTACTCGAGTGTTAACCAAACATGGTAATTACTACACTACCAGTCTGCAATGTCTACCCCGCGGTGGAGGCTATTTTGTAAAGCACAACTCCTATCTTTCATGTATCCAAGGCCAAACTAAACCCAACCCCTTATCCCACCCCCCACCACTTCTTATCACTCCTGTTCCTCCCCCACCCACCTCGTACGCTATCCTCCTCACGCCCACACCATTCATATTTACGCCCCCTCCCCCCCACGTCATGCATTCTTACACCCACATCCACATTCACATCCACCACACTCACACCCGCCACACCCACTACACCCTTCATTTCTCCTCATCCTACGCCCATCACACCCACAACCCTTCATCACCCCATAACCTTCACGCCCACCACCCACCTCACATCCTTCACGCCCACTACCTCTCCTCACCAACCCAACCTCACGCCCATCATTTTCTCTTCTTCCCAATAACACTTCACACCCAATCCCCCCACCCCTTCCACCACCCTCCTCTGACGCCCACAACGAGCCACCTGACGCCCACACAAGCCTTGAACTTCATGCACGACTGCTGGTTGAGCGCGGGTGTGATGAACAGATAATGTCAAGCACCACACCGACATCACTAACTTTGTACCGTGTGTTTGTAAGCTTGTTTGTATCCCACCAACAATAGTCGTTCATTAGTTAAGGAAAAATATAATAACCTGGGTGATTTTTACATTACTAATTGCTCTTGACTGTTCGTTCTTAACTGGTTGAAAATACCCCGATGGAAAGTACAGAACAGAAAATAACTCTATTAACTATATTCGCCTCTGTTTTGTTATTTAGTGAACATCTGCAGACGATAACATAATAACATTTGAAGAAATTTATTATACTATGCTAAATTGTTATGAGGCGCAGGTAGTATAAGCAGGTGTTCCCAGGTAAATATAAGACAAGTGTTCCCAGGTAATTGTTTAACACACAGGAGTTTAGACACGTCATTCCACACACCTGTACAAAGAGATTATCCACTGGAAGGTGAGGTATTCAATGCTCTCGTGCTATCTTTCTATTACTAGGTACCACTATTTCTGCTACTACTACTACCACTACGACTACTACTAATCTACCACCATTACTACTACTACTTTACCACTGTTAGTTTTAATGTATAATAATAATAATAATAATAATAAAAATAATAATAATAATAATAATAATAATAATAATAATAATAATAATAATAATAATAATAATAATACAAATAGTCTTAGAGGTGGCTTCTGTTACGTTCATCGTCTCACTGTATTAGTCAGAGAACACAGATGGTTCCTTCTCTCATAACATTGACTCACAAGGCAGATTAATGTTGTGTCCTTGAATCCCAACACTGATTTGGTTCTTCTATACTAAAATCACTCACTGTCTCTAGGTTATTCTTGGGTTAGTTTATACTGAATGGCTTATACTGAATGGCTTGTTCTCATCTTATAATACTGCTTGGGTTTATCCTCAGCTTAAAATATTGTTTGAGTTATCCAAAGCTTAAAACACAGAGTGGGTTATCCAAAGCTTAAAACACAGAGTGGGTTATCCAAAGCTTAAAACACAGAGTGGGTTATCCTAAGCTTAAAACACAGACTGGGTTATCCTAAGCTCCCAACACTGACCGGGTTATCCTAAGCCCCCAACACTGACCGGGTTATCTAAAGCTCACAACATTTGACTGTGTTTTGACCTAAACTCTCAACAGCTACATGGTAAGGTCAGCCAGCACACTTGTACCACTGACAAGGGTATATGTATGAGTGTGGGGGCCAGAGGTGCAAACACGTAACACACAGCGGGATATAAACACAGCAACATTCAACATTCAACACAGTCCACAAACCAGCCAGGCAAGTAAACACAACCCTGACTCATGTTTATAATAGCACACGATGGTTTAAACATTCCCTAATAAACACTTATTTATAGGCAGGTCTTCTTTGTCTTCTTCAGTTAAATTAAAAAAAATCAATGTTTAATTTTTTTTTTCCGATTTTAACCCATGGGTAATAAATCCCTTCAAGGAGACGCATTATGTCTTCGGAAAATCAGAGATGATGATTTTTTCTTGTGGATCTTCAGTTTTTCTTTATTTATTCTAGCAATTAATTACACTTAATCCTCACGCCTTCACTTGCCAGACTTTTACATCAGCTAATCCAACATACCTGCAATATTTTTTTTTTCTTAATTTTTTTTTATTTTAGGCTATTTTAAGATTTTTTTTTAAAGTCGAAAGTAAAAATATCCCCTCCCCCCCCCAAAAGTCTATATATTTTGTGTTATTCGGTCATTTTTTATCCACTTATGATGGAAGTTAACAGAAACAAACCGTAAAAAAAATATATATTCTAGAAAGTATATTTTATTTTATATTTTATTTTTTCATTTGTTTTTTACATTTTCGATCGCTGGGTCAAAGGTTATAACGATGCCTAAATGGGGGTTGTCGTGGTCCATTAATTAGCAATAAATCAACCAATATACATAATAATGCATACACACCTGTAGTCATACCTTGGCACAGGCTTTAATTAACAATCAGGTACAGGTGTCAACTCTCATCTAAAATAGTTGATATTTTTGGTGATTTTTGGCCCATGACTCCACTGCCCTTCAACCAATTTACCTGTGACTTGACCCAATTTACCTGTGACTTCAACCAATTTACCTGTGACTTGACCCAATTTACCTGTGACTTGACCCAATTTACCTGTGACTTCAACCAATTTTCCTGTGACTTAACCCAATTTACCTGTGACTTGACCCAATTTACCTGTGACTTCAACCAATTTTCCTGTGACAACCCAATTTACCTGTGACTTCAACCAATTTTCCTGTGACTTAACCCAATTTACCTGTGACTTCAACCAATTTACCTGTGACTTGACCCAATTTACCTGTGACTTCAACCAATTTTCCTGTGACTTCAACCAATTTACCTGTGACTTCAAACCAATTTACCTATGATTTCAACCAATTTACCTGTAACTTGACCCAATTTACCTGTGACTCATTACAGCGATGCTTTACTACACCTCCAAGGAACAGTACTGACAGATATGAATTTTTTGACCATTCACAGAGGTCAAAGGTCACCAACACCTAATTTGAGACTAATAAGGAGCGACATCTTCTACTTCCTTGCCAATCATGACCTCTTAAATTGGTAATGTAATTCAAAACGACGACCTAACCTGACCTGACCTAAACCTAACCTAGCCTAACCTAACCAAGGTTATTAATTCAAGTCATAAACCACAGCCCATGGTATTTGCTCACACAGGTATGCTCAAGCGGCCGGCCACACAGGTACTGCACAAACTAACCAGGTAAGGTTGGAGCCGCATATTAATAAACGCTGAACAGGACGAGTAGCTATCATCATCATTACTGCAAATTGCCTTCATACATATAATTCACCTTTAAATTAAGTACGACAAAAACTAGATAATTTAGAAGTTTCGTAAGTCAGGTTTAATGTTGTTTTTTTTTTCTTAATATTTTGCCACATAATTTTTTCGTTTATTCATATCAACAAGTTTACCTTTCATCACTAAGTAGACTTGATACACCAGGTAATATAATGTTAATTAATTCGTATATATACCTCAAATTTAAGGAGGATTACGTTACAAAAACAAACCTATTTATGTCTGGCTTAAGGTAAATCCACATCCAAGACATGATGGATAAAGGATAACAATATTACTGGAACATGACGCTAAACCCCCCAAAATCATGCTAATTTACGTTTTATTTCGGTCTCTTAAAAATCTCAATGACTTTAATAGAAACACATAGACCACAACACATACATAAGAACATAAAAATAGAGGAAACTGGAGCGGGCCTATTGGTCCATACTGGGCAGTCCCATTTACACCCAACCCTATTGCTCATATATCCATCCAACCTATGTTTGAAGCTATCCAGCGTATTCGAGTTAATGATATTTGGTAACTTGTTCCACTCATCCACTACTCTATTTCCAAACCAATGTTTACCTATCACGCGCTTAAATCTAAATGTGTCTAAATTAAAACCATTATTACGAGTTCGCTCCTGGTTGGATAATTTGAGTACCTTTGTATATTCCACCACAACACAACACACACACACACCACAACCATGGATGATAACATTGACATCGAGTACGAAGTCAAACCAGAAGATGGACACAGGCTAAAGACGCAATACAATATATATACATGTAGATCCCATCACCAAAACACCAGCGAGTGAGGCGAGTCCCAGCAGAGATCACGTCACCACATAAGGGCTCAAGCAATGAAGCTAATCTCACTGACGTAGTTAGGATTGGTGATTACATTCGTCTGGTCCTCCAAAGGGGTGAAAGAGAGAGAGAGAGAGAGAGGGGGAGCGGAGGCTTTGAGTGTGTGTGTGTGTGTGTGTGTGTGTGAGAGAGAGAGAGTGAGAGAGAGATGCTTGATAAGGCGTGTGGGTGTGGTGGGTTAGTGGCTGTGATGACTAGTGCTTTAAGACAAACTTCGATTAATTTAAAAAAAAAAAGTTGGACGAGCTCAGTGAGAAGGAAGCCAGATAGAGAAGTGGTTAAATGTGGAAGGGGTTACAGTGTGAGATTGTGGTAGAATATGGAAGGGGTAAAAGTATGTGATTGTGGTAGAATGTGGAAAGGTTAACAGTATGAGATTGTGGTAGAATATGGAAGGGGTAAAAACATGAGATTGTGGTAGAATATGGAAGGGGTAACAGTATGAGATTGTGGTAGAATGTGGAAAGGTTAATAGTATGAGATTGTGGTAGAATGTGGAAGGGGTAAAAGTATGTAATTGTGATAGAATATGGGAAGGGTTAGTGTACAGATTGTTGAATGAAAGAGAAATAGTAGGAGTGTTGCTGATCAGGACGATGGATTAACCCTGAATCGTTTAAGCGTTGAGGTGGTCAACTACGGAGCTATATTACCTTAAAGGGGATTTAGTATATAGGAACCACACACACACACACACACACACACACACACACACACACACACACACACACACACACACACACACACTACACTCTTAAAACAGAAACGAACCAGAACAAACTAGGGTCTTCACTTGCCCACCTACCCACCTGAAGTTACTCACAATGACTTTTCTATAGGTGAAGAAAACTCCCACTCAGAGGATCATCAATGGATCGTCGGTAACAAGGCTCGTAAGGTACTGAGCTGAGACAATAAGCTGTAGATAAAGAGTTTTAAAGGAACATAAGGAGGTAAGCTTTAGTCAATACTGCACTCGAGAGCTTTCACTTCTACAAATGTAAAGTTAGGCACCTATTCACAGCTGGGGGAACTTGGGGGATGAATTCATTTGTCCGTCATACATCCTTTCCATAGCAGTTATTTGGGATATTTTTTAGTCTATGCAAAAAACAGATTCAGTATATACACACAGATACGAGGAGAGAGAGAGAGAGAGTGTGTGTGTGTGTGTGTGTGTGTGTGTGTGTGTGTGTGTGTGTGTGTGTGTGTGTGCGCGCGGCAGATAGAAGGACAACTATACAAAATAAACAATTATACACAGACAGACAGACAAACAGACGTATCATATTAATACTGATGCTTACCGTCACCTCCTGCCCGCCCGCCTGCCTGCCACAACCGCACTCCAACTTGCACCAGCATCCGTCATCATTACATTATCATTCACATGCAAATGAGTATGGTAATGGGAGCTCGAACAGATAAACTAAACGACCCCCCCTTCCCTCCTTCCCTCTCCCTGCTTGTTACCGCCCCTTCCCCTCCTTGCTTGTTACCTCCCCCTCCCCTTCCCCTCCTTGCTTGTTACCCTTCCCTCCTTCCCTTCTTGCTGCACGGTAATCTAACCTAACCTAACCTAACCTAATCTAACCTAACCTGACCTAACCTAACGTGACACACACATCGCTATCGTCTAAGTACACAGGTATTCACAAGAGGTATTAACAACAACAGACATTAATCCTCACTACACCTTGAGCTTATGTACGAATCTCTGGTTAATTTATGTATATAGAGAAAGATTAATATACAATACACATGAATCTATAATTTTACGTCTATACAAAATTAATTAACCGATACATAGGTTGTTAAGACAATGTATTTCTATACACACAAGGATTAACACCGGATTTTAAATATAATCCCAATACTAATCCAGAGAGAACAGGATTTAAGATATATTTACCACCAAGGAAATTAATCCCTTCTACTGAGAGAGAAAGCCACTGAACTCTCACTTCCTACTGAGAGAAAATGCCCTGAATCCCCTGATTACTGCTGTTCAGGAGGAGTCAGGTCTAGCCCTTAATGATAAATAATAGCGTATTCTTCCCAATGATCACAGTCAAGTAATATATTAGTAAGATTCACTACAAGTCGTTCATCTTTAAGTATATGAATAGAAATAATTATGGTCCATGAGCTAACGAAAGTAGTCAATGAAATCACTTAATAAATACTACGTTAATATCATCACATATATGAGCGTTTTGTTAGGTTCTGGAGGTAAGAAAGTATTTATGTTCTAAAGAGAAATTTCCTAAACTTGATGCAAAGGTCGGGCCACTCTCGTCAAGTATTACCTCCCTCTAACATAATTCCACTCATTATTTTGACAATTTTACCTAAAATGCTATAGATTCGGTGGAGGATAACAACGAAAATTACTAACAAATAGAAAAATAAGTCTGCACCGCACTTTCAACACTATGCAAGTTTGCAGAACTCCTTTAGCCTTTAAATGTCAATAACAGAGGCGATATTTACTAAAACACGTTGGATGATTTACCAGTCTGGGAGTATCACGTGACATCGAGACTTGCGTTGATTGGCGAGCGTAATTAAAGACACGTTTCTATATTTCACAGCACTGGCCCCTTTAACCACCCTGCCTGGATCGTGACGCGGTGGTTCAACAAATATCGCAAACAGACTCAACTCTTGGATTGACCGAGCAGAGCCTGTGACCTAAACCAGAGAGTAAATATGACAGGAAAATCTGAGTATGAGGTTCCAGGTGACATAACAAGGTATAGATGAAGGTAAATATTACACAGGTGATGATAATGTTGAAGGTTCTGTGTTCACTCTCATCCTTGAACGTGAGGAGTGAAGGATGGGAAAGGAGGATGTCGGAAACCCAAAGGTACACAAACTCTTGGTCTCTGATGTATATTGTAATTACTCTTAGACATTAAGCGAAAAACCAAATTTTTAAACATGAATCCTAGCGTGAAAAATATGCTGCTCATATTTCAACAGCGAGCATTATGGCGCTACAACTCTTAAATATATCAAATATGTCCTTAAACGATCTATACAACCATGGCGGTAAAGCCTTAAGACCATCAGAGTGACGCCCCACAAACACCACAACAACAACCTATAATAAGCGTCACTATCCATCTCCAAAAATTGCCGGGCCGCTCTGCCAACCTAACGATGAATCACCCACAAATAGATTCTCTTACGACCTCTAATTGTTTTTGCGTTTGGTAAAGATCAACACGAGGCATCCTTTAAGGCACAAAGCCGGGTGTGTGTGTGTGTGGGGGGGGGAGGTGGCTTGGTGAGGCACGAGACACGGCTGGAGGCATCTTAAGTCACCACTTTTATCTTCTTAAGTGGTGCCACGCCCTCCGTGATTAAGAGGCTGATGAGGAATAAGTACTGCACACACACACACACACACACACACACACGTCCCTATGTTTTCACCTTGTGGGGTCATAAAAAGGCTATAACTTGTCAGGTAAGTTTACACCTGTCATTCATACCTGCCACACACACACACTCACCACTCACACCTGTCAGACACACTCACCACTCACACCTGTCAGACACACTCACCACCCACACCTGTCCCTCACATCTGCTACACACTCACGTCACTCATCCTCGCTCCTCTCGTTTACTTTTTAAGGTCAGTAAATCTCTCCTCCTGCAGCTCTTTAACACACAGTACAGCACATCCTTAAAACAGTACAGCACATCCTTAAAAATGTGACGCGCCATAAAGAAATAATCAACTCGCCTTTTATTAGAAGATCCATAACCTATTCCTCATCTCAGTCTCTAATGTAATAATGTCATGTTTGGTTTTTTTTTGGGGTGGGGGGGGTGGGAAGGAGTGTGTCATGTTAAGATAAATACAGGAAATTCATCTCTCTCTCTCTCTCTCTCTCTCTCTCTCTCTCTCTCTCTATAATACCAGGAGTGTCTAAGGCGTAAATCTCTAATGTGCTTTGGAAGTTTAGTAATCAAAGACAATATAATATTCTATCCTAAAATAATAAAAAAAAATAAATAAAAAAAAGTTAAGAAAAGATTAAGGAAATTTGCCAGGTAATAATATGATGGGTTGAAATATTTGTATCTAATGAAAGAAGAAAATCAATGGTGACATCGTGTAGAAATGTCTGTTACACGTAAGACAGTAGTGGGGATAGATAGATAGATAGATAGATAGATAGATAGATAGATAGATAGATAGATAGATAGATAGATAGATAGATAGATAGATAGATAGATAGATAGATAGATAGATAGATAGATAGATAGATAGATAGATAGATAGACGGACGGAAGGTACAGGTATACAATGTACCTAAGCAGTACAGGTAACCAAACAATATCCTTATATAGCCAGTACAGGTGCACAATATACATAGATTGCCAAGGTAGATATACAATGTAAATATACAGTGCACGTATACACACAATGTACAGACGCAGCGCAGGTACACACCCAATATACACAAACAATGGTACACAGTAAGTCGATTCGATCAAAGATAACCTAACCTAACCTAACCTAACCTAACCTAACCTAACCTAACCTAAACCTACTTAACCTAACCTAACCTAACCTAACGTAACCTAACCTAACCTAACCTAACCTAACCTAACCTAACCTAACCTAAACCTACTTAACCTAACCTAACCTAACGTAACCTAACCTAACCTAACCAAACCATTACCTTATTTCCACCAGCAGGATAATGCAGTAGAGTGTCGAGGATTGTACAGGTGAGGCGATCAGGTTAATTGCCATGCGTGTAGAGGTGTCCAGGTATATTGATGGTAAAAGGAAATGGAGGGACAATTTTAGGTAACACACACACACACACACACACACACACACACACACACACACACACACACACACACACACACACACACATCGAGATAACGGTATGAGAGTACTAATGAATTAACAAGAGGAGATCAAAAGCGTTCACCGCGAGGGAGGCAACACTGTTTTTGTTATGGTAATAGAAGGAGAAAAGAGGCAGCGTTTCAATTTGCCACAATATAAAGGACAACCACGATAAATTATGCAAATGATCATCCAGTGTTGCGGTTAAAGAAAACGCATCGAGGTTAGGAATGACAGCCTTAAAAATCGTAAGCGATAACTCGTGAGACAAGACCTACTTCAAACAAACTCTCAAGATTCGCTTAATCGCTGGTATGGATTAAGCACGTAGTATTTTAACAATCTTAATCGTTTATGCAAATCAAAATGAACCTTTTCTGACGGTGTGTTGGGATATTTGAACGATTTTTTTTGTTTTTAGATTATTTTAAGTCGCTACCATTATAGACATATTTTAAGGTGTGTTTGAAGAGCTCCATTACTTTACAAAAAAGGCAAGAGGGATAATTTCTTAACAGTAAAAGCACACAACACACACACGCTAAGAACACACTTTGTAAAGCCGTGGAATGAATAAATGGTCTAATACGTAATCTGTATGCGGGAGGAAAACGGTGTAATGAGATGCTAATGCTGACGCCAAGTACCTCATCTCATTTGTTATTCTTCTCTAGATATTCATTATTAACTCTTTTACCGACAGCGAATCTTTAATGATAACCAAGTTGGGTTGTAGTGAATTGGGTGTGATGGAGGCCTGGCAGATATTCACGCGCGTGGGCAAGAGAGATTGAAACTACAATGTCGACTCCACCTTCAGAAGTGAACCCTGTGAGCGAGACTAAACGAAGCTGGTTCACTGTTTGACTCGGTATATTCGACACGCCGTTTATGATGCCGCTAGTGTGTTGATGTGTGAGGAGATGTATTACACTACACTTTGTTTTTAATACTGAAAATGAAGAGCAACTTGAAATCTTGTTATGACCCCCCCCTCTCTCTCTCTCTCTCTCTCTCTCTCTCTCTCTCTCTCTCTCTCTCACACACACACACACACACACAACCATACACATATTATTTTTCAGGGTTATACAGTCGAGGAACTACAAAAATTTACACTTTTTTGTTTTGCATACCGGTGTTTATCTGCGTGTTTCTATATTCCATGATACAGGCGGGCGTCTTTATGCTTCTAGAAGGTTGTCTGGGCCCACTCCTTGATACCATGACCTCCCCAGGACATAAATACCACTAGTCAGGATTGCTTATCATAACAAGAGGATCAGTGCATAGTAATTCTCCCGGTATGACCTTCAAATTCCTATTCAAAAATCAAGTTCACTGATGCACGTAATGTCGAGTTGAAACAATGAATTTGACCTTTGACCTCTGAACATAATAAATACTATAAAGTCATTATATATATTTTTCTGTTTCAACTACTAAAAATAATGACGATTACACGGTACAAATTTCAGCATATTAAAATACCCTTTTGATGTTTGACGTAATAAATAAGTGTTGATCTAGAATGATATCAGAAACCAAGGAAATAAAAATGACCTTGTGAAAAATATATTAATAACGTAGATAAGACAAAAGTATAAAAGTTTACAAGTATAAAAAATATAAAGGAAATGAACTTAAAGTAACAAGTGAACAGACTTGAATAATTTTGTATGGTAGAGATGGTTAGGTTAGGTAAAGGGTTAGGTTAGGTTAGGTTAGGTTAGGTTAGGTAAAGGGTTAGGTTAGGTTAGGTTAGGTTAGGTAAAGGGTTAGGTTAGGTTAGGTTAGGTTAGGTAAAGGGTTAGGTTAGGTTAGGTTAGGTTAAGTTAGGTTAGAGGGGGTGAGGCAATGCACAGTGGGATTCAATGGGCAATATTAAGCTTGATTTAATGTCAGGATCTAGCAATGTCTTACAGTGTGGATTACTCAGTAGGAGGGAGACATAAATATAGAGTAATACAAGTAATTTAATAAAAGATATATGATTGATCTGTATGGTTCTAGTTAGTTAATGAGAGGGAGGGGCAATGATGTACAGTTTTGGTGATTTAAAGAGAGGGAAGGGGCAATGATGTACAGTTTTGGGTGATTTAAAGAGAGGGAAGGGGCAATGATGTACAGTTTTGATTTAAAGAGAGGGGAAGGGGCAGTGCTGTAGAGTTTGGGTTACTTGATATGATGGAGGGGACAATAGTACAATATTTAG
Source organism: Homarus americanus (assembly GCF_018991925.1). Lineage (NCBI taxonomy): Eukaryota > Metazoa > Arthropoda > Malacostraca > Decapoda > Nephropidae > Homarus > Homarus americanus. The sequence continues at coordinate 407,933 of NW_024729477.1, read as the reverse complement.
ATGATTCGTTAATAAGGATGGAGGAGATTGTACACAAGAGTAATGTAATTAAAGAAGGCAAAGGTGACAAAGGTGAAATATATGTGATGTTTAATGAGGAGGAGGAGGAGGAGGAGGAGGAGAGGAGAGGAGGAGGAGGAGGAGGAATGGAGAAGGAGGAGAAGAGGAAGGAGAGAGAGGAAGAGAAGGAGAGGAGGAGGAGGAAGGAGAGGAAGAAGAAGAAGAAGAAGAAGAAGAAGCGAAGAAGAAGAAGAAGAAGAAGAGAGAGGGAAGAAGGAAGAAGAAGAAGAAGAAGAAGAAGAAGAAGAAGAAGAAGAAGAAGAAGAAGAAGAAGAAGAAGAAGAAGAAGAAGAAGAAGAAGAAGAAGAAGAAGAAGAAGAAGAAGAAGAAGAAGAAGAAGAAGAAGAAGAAGAAGAAGAAGAAGAAGAAGAAGAAGAAGTTGAAGAAGAAGAAGAAGCTAGTTAAAATAAAGAAGAAGTTAAAGAAGCTAGTTAGCTAAAGAAGAAGAAGAAGAAGAAGAGAAGAAGAAGAAGAAGAAGAAGGAAAGAAGAAGAAGAAGAAGAAGAAGAAGAAGAAGAAGAAGGAAGAAGAAGAAGAAGAAGAAGAAGAAGAAGAAGAAGAAGAAGAAGAAGAAGAAGAAGAAGAAGAAGAAGAAGAAGAAGAAGAAGAAGAAGAAGAAGAAGAAGAAGAAGAAGAAGAAGAAGAAGAAGAAGAAGAAGAAGAAGAAGAAGAAGAAGAAGAAGAAGAAGAAGAAGAAGAAGAAGAAGAAGAAGGAAGAAGAAAAAGAAGAAGAAGAAGAAGAAGAAGAAGAAGAAGAAGAAGAAGAAGAAGAAGAAGAAGAAGAAGAAGAAGAAGAAGAAGAAGAAGACAATGCTACAAGTCTCTGATGATTTAAGGGGATGGAGAAAACATGAATAAGTAATGATCTTAAAGTGACCTAATGAGGTGAAACAAGCAATAGGTCATGAGATAAGACAATTAATGAGGCAGGGAAGGAGCCGAGCACTGCAGTAATGAATAACCCAAGGTGAAGAAAGATATATACGTGTAAGTAACAAGATTTCATAATGAGATGCAGAGCTCACTGTTGCTGGATTTAGACTGGGAGAGAGAGAGAGAGAGAGAGAGAGAGAGAGAGAGAGAGAGAGAGAGAGAGAGAGAGAGAGAGAGGACGTCTTGTTACGTATCTCCTCAATCTTTTCTTTCTTTCTCTATCTTTTTTTTGGTTCTCCCTTCTTTTTCTATAGTTTATATTCTTTCTTTTCTTTTCTTTCTCTCTGGACCTTTACTAAGAAGGAGACGACGGTGATACCATTAGGAGAGAGAGAGAGAGAGAGAGAGAGAGAGAGAGAGAGAGAGAGAGAGAGAGAGAGAGAGAGCGCAACAGAAGGAAGGTGAAGGGTCGGAGGGAGAGAGACTTGATGTACAGGGCATGTTCAAGACGATAGAAAGGTCAAACTATCCTTGGGAGGTGTAATGGTCGTTAGTGTCACCTTATAAACCACACGAGAGGTACAAGCAATTTAGGTGAGATTATTATAAAGTTTATAGAGTCTAGAGAAAAACACAGGTGAAAAGTTATGGTACAGACATAGTACAGGTATGATAATAATCAGCTAGGTAATGTACAGGTGTATGATTAGCAGACAGGTAAGCCACAGGTTGTATAATTATCTGACAGGTAAGCCACAGGTAAATTATTATTAGCAGACAGGTAAGCCACAGGTTGTATAATTATCTGACAGGTAAGCCACAGGTAAATTATTATCTGACAGGTAAGCCACAGGTTGTATAATTATCTGACAGGTAAGCCACAGGTAAATTATTATCAGACAGGTAAGTCACAAGTTGTATGATTATCAGACAGGTAAGCCACAGGTACAAAATTATCAGACAATCATATCACAGATGTAACCACGACACGCATGGCTAGACAGGCAGACGGACGGACGGACGGACAGACACACAAATGGATACATGGATAAACACACAGACAGACGCACGGATGAATTTTTTGTGATCCTCATGCGGCAAACAAGAGACCCTGATAAAAGCTTAACGATAAATAAACCTTAGGTGCATGATTAACGATAAACCACAGGTGCAAGATTAACGATAAACCACAGGTGCATGATTAACGATAAACCACAGGTGCAAGATTAACGATAAACCACAGGTGCAAGATTAACGATAAACCACAGGTGCAAGATTAACGATAAATAAACCAAAGGTGCGATAACGCTAGAAAAATTATCGCCACTAAAGGCATCAACAACGAGCCGAGTCACAGGTGTCAACAAAGCCGAGATCAACACCAGAGAAACCTAACGTAACCTAACCTAACCTAACCTAACCTAACCTAACCTAACCTAAACTAACCTAACCTCCAGACAAAACCCGAACTACGAGTAACAAAATACATTCTGGAAACTCCACAAGAAGCAATGCCATCTTCTCAACCTCTCCCACCCACGTTTCCACCCAGCCGCCCATCGTGGGTGAGCAGGGAAAAATGGAGTGGGGGGACTATGCAAATGGTGAACCTAGGCCACAAGATACACCGCCGACCTAAAACGACTTAGCCGAAATCCTGATAACTGTCCGCATTAACCGTAAACACTGAGGGTACGGGTACGGGTACGGGTGTGGGTATGGGTATGGGTGTAGGTATGGGTGTGGGTTATGTGACTTTTATACATGGGTATCTAATGTAATCCCGGTATTCAATTTATACGAGTTACCCATTTTACCAAGCCGTCTTTCAAGCCCTTTGGAATTTAATTTGGACGGGTGGTTTGTAAATGATAATATGCGAATCAACTATAATCCCTCTTACTCGTCTACTGATAACATCTACACGGAAATCTAGTTACATAATCAACTACACGTTATCAAACTCCAGCCTCCTAAGATTTTATAAGTCAGCTGGGAATATTAATTAAAATCCTAAATACAACGTTAAATGACAGGGTTTTTATCTACTAAACTCTTCAGTGTTTAACCTAGAGGAGTTACACACACACACACACACACACACACACACACACACACACACATGACTGAACTAGATGCTCAAACTATCTGGTGATGGAGGAGACACAGAGTGAATCATGCTAATGCAGTTTACAGTTAGAACTCACGGTAGCAATATCACACACACACGCACAGAGATGCTAAATACACAATCGTAAGTCACCCATCAACAAGTAACACCTTGCAACACGGCCATTACCTAAAGAGCAAAAATTAAGTGATTTCCTCCCTGGTCTGTACCCAACCTTTCTGCCAGGCTTCATGAAAATCAATCTGGGGAAATATTTTACACGGTCAGGGGTCTTGGTGTTGACTGGTGCGTGGAGAGGAGGGGGTGTGTCGGAGAATATGGGGAGGAGGAGGAGGGAAGAAGAGGAACAAGAGGAGGGACAATTCCAGTTTGATGTAGGGAGGTGGAGGTGAGATGGTTGGGAGGAGAGGGACACGGTGAGGCAAGAAGATGAGGAGGGGGAGGAGGCGTTGGGTGGAATGGGCAAAGAGAAGGAGAGAGAGATACAGAGAGAGAGAGAGATGGAGAAGGATAGATTAGATGGAAGAAGACAGAGGAGGAGGAGGAGGAGGAAGACAGCCGGAGGGGGTGGGGGAGGGAATACACGAGGCTAGGAAAGACTTAGGTAAAGACAGGTAGGAGAGTGAAAGACAGATGGAGAGGGAAAGACAAAAAGAAGAACAGATGGGAGAGGGGTAGAGTGGGTGGTGGTTTAAGGCGGAGTGGGGTGGGGCAAGGCGGAGTGGGGAGGGGTAGAGGGACCACTCCAGAGGGTTCACTGTGAGAGCTAATCTAAATACTCCTGAGCTGGAGGTTTGAGGTCACTAAAATTAATTCTATCATCAAGTATTGTGGGAGTAAACATTCAAAGGATGGAGTGAGAGTTTGTGTGTGTGTGTGTGTGTGTGTGTGTGTGTGTGTGTGTGTGCATTAGTAATTGTAACGACCACTAAACACACAGCATGAATCAAACATCTTCCCGTTTCAGCAAGTTTCCTTCACCAGACTGGGATCTAAAATGAAGCCATAAAAAATATACATAATAATAAATAATGTAAAAAAAAAAAAAAAAAAATCTCCCAAATATTCAATAAAATGGTAACTCTTTCTTCATTAGAACTGTAACCTTCACCTGTATGTGTTTACTCTGGGGACTGACCCACACTCGGTACATTAGCATACGTGTTAAGAAACCAGGTGGCATAATGCTCTGAATTCATTATTGTTGTGTGTGATTTACTCTGTTTTTTTTTATCGTCTAATTATATAAAAAAATATTAGACCCCTGAACTTGTGATTCTATAGGTAACTTAGTAACAGTATTGTCATAATTAAAAAAAAAATCTTTCTTCTTTCCTCTCCTTTCTTTCATCTATCATCCATTCCTTCCTCACTTGTCCACGTCCTTGCATCTCCCTTCCTTCATTATCACTAACCCTTTCATCATCCATCCACCTCCTCATTACTACTATCAAAGGTGAGAGAGGAACGACTATAGAAAGCGGATCAGAGGAGATAGGTGTCGCAGGCAATGTGTGTGTGTGTATGCATGCGGTGTCCTCCCATGGTGCTATTTACGACCGACTGACCGCCACGGGCCACAGATGAGAGATAACCTGGCCACACAGCCTCGAGGGGAAAACAAAAACAGGAATCTTCAGGTAACAATAAAAAAAAAAATGCCGACGGTGTAATAAGTTTAACATAACACAGATGAAAATGATAATAAATAAGGATGAATATGGTAATAGATGTTAACAATGACTAATAATAAAATGATAAATAAAGATGTAAATAATTATGATAAAAGTAGAATAATCATGATATGGACAAACTAACGACAAACAAAACTATATGAGAAATGCACACACACACACACACACACACACACACACACACACACACACACACACACACACACACACACACACACACACACACACACAATACCTTGGAGCAACAGTATTGTCCCAGAGTTTTAGGTTATCAGTCACACATCTTCACGCCACTCTGCTTGTGCTGCCCGACGATGCTCTACACGTTTTTATGGGGGAGGAAGAGGTGGGCAGAGAGGGGTGATACAAGACCGGTGATTGGAAGGAGGGAGGGAGGGGGAGGAAGCGGTACCAGGTAGGAAAGGAGGGAAGGAGGCACAGGTGGAGGGGGTGTGGTGATGGGGGGAGGGAAGGACAGGAGGGAAGGGGGCACAGGTGGGGAGGGGGAGGGGCACTGGTGGTGAGGTTGTGGGGGGTTGGGAGGACGGACGGGAGGAGGGACACAGGTGGAGAGGGTGTGGTGTGATGACTGAAGGGAGGAGAAAGAGAGAGAGAGAAGTGAAGAAAGGTGTGTAGGGGTAATGAGAAGGAGGGAGGAAGAGAAGGGGAGAAGCACAGATTAGAAAAGGATGCGGTGATGGAAAGGAGGGAAATGGGCGGAGGGTCGCAGGTGGATGGAGGGCGTAGGAGCGTAGGAAAATATGGAGGGAGCTATGGGCGTAGGAGAAGAGATATGAGTGGAGAAACGACACACACACACACACACACACACACACACACACACACCATCAATTAATACACATCCACCAATATCGTTCTCCCCGACACCCTCACGCAGCCCCTCCCGTGCACACCATCCGGATATAACTCCTCCCGCGCCCCTACATTACACAACCCGGGTCTAGTAACAAGTATAGATCCCTCATAAGCTCCAATAATTACGGTAGTCGCCTTTACAAACCGCCAATATTGGTTCTGGTCTGATCTGGTGTGGGGAGACGGTCAGTAATTTACATGTTGAGTAATTTTTTTCCCCCTCTCTCTCTCAACACTCGTAGCCTTGCAAACGATCCGAATCCCATAAAATAATAGGTCTTACGGCACGTATTGGAGTCCGGTGTGTGTGTGTGTGAGTGTGAGTCTACAGAGAGGATCAGATTACCCTTAACACGTAATCAGGGAGAGTTAGTTTGTGTGGACAGGTAATCATATAGTACAGGTATAGACAGTACTTGAGTATACAGTACAGTAATTATAATCACTCTATCAGTATATCACCACCCATACATACATACATACATACATACATACATACATACATACATACATACATACATACATACATCCATACATACATACATACATCCATCCATACATACATACATACATACATACATACATACATATACATCTTACTTTATGGAGCACAGAATACACATGGAGGAATGTATGGTTAAGTATACACAACGCTGACCATCACTACAGTATCTAATGGGTTAAAAAAAAAGACCATTATGCTTTCATGCTCCTGAAACTAATTTGAAGAAGAACGATATTGGACGGGCGTGTTGTGTTAGTGAGTTTATGGAGATAAAAAGTGTAATGGATTAGTATCATCTCTTTGAAATGTTTTTGTGTTAAGTGTGTCCCATAGGCCAGACAGTACAGTAAACCTTCAGCACACAGAGATAGAATGTGATCGTCTTTACTGAACTGAAAAGCCACAGTTGGGTGAGGTAAGGGTGGTCCCATATGCAAACCACTACCCCTTAGAACAATATACGAGCACTATTTCCACTCAACCGCTGCATTATTGTTTGTTTACTTTTGTTTATACTCAGATACCTCCTATGTTGATAAATTACTGTATTAGTATCAGAGTTATTGCTTGTTGTAACCTGGCAGTCATTGAGTTTGCGAGTTACCAACCAGTTTTGATGGTATGGTTTCATAAATAAAATCAACAATATTTAAAGACAAAAACACCAACATTAAGAACCACTAATAAGGCGTAAAAGTAAGTTATAGAAGGAGCAACACACACACACACACACACACACACACACACACACACACACACACACACTACACTGATGACAAACACACCTTAACACCCTCACTGCTACACCCTCCACAGCACCCACTGACTATATCACCCACGTTCTTGCTAATTGGTACACCGTGTTTATCTTCTCTTACTAATTATCAACTACAACTTAATGATATACTCTCGTGTGTTAACCTATGACCTCTTAAAGGGTTCAGGGTTCATAGACTAACACACAACAGTAAGATAAATCAACTTGTGGCTCCGAGTCGTGTTGAATATAAATTTAGTTTACATGAGTTGATATTTTTATTTTAATTAGATGAGTTACTTCAGTTTCGTCCGGGTAGAGAGAGCGACGGGAGACAGTGTATGACTACCAGCTACGCTACCCGCACCTCCCTACCAAATTTCAGTTTTCAGTCTTCAAAGGTGTGGAAATGCATAAGGAACAGACAGACAGACAGAGACAGACAGACAGACAGAGACAGACAGACAGACAGAGCAACAATACCGTCGACCTATAAAAGGGTAGTTAGAAAAGGGGGGGGGGGGAACAGGGGGGACACAAACTAACCAGGATGAAACAGTTTACATGACCTCGGGATAAGTGGGGAGGGAGGGCAGGTAGAGAGGGATAGGATGACCGGTGGTAGGAGAGAGTGGGAGGGGAGTGGGAATTCCTCGTACAGTAAACTTAGAGCACCACCGTACACAATTCCTCAGACTTCAATGTGGAATGCGAGGGAACAGAACCTCTCGGATTAACAAACACTCACCCAAGACAGACAACCAGCAACAGGCATAAATACATCACTATGACGGGGCAGCGGAGCATCATCATTTCGGGGCAGCGGAGCATCATCATTTCGGGGCATCAGGGGCATCATCATTATCATCCACAGGGCAACTACTGACAGCTGACAATTACACGACATACCCATCATCCATCATGGCACGGGGTCAGAGTAGGAAACATATTATGCATGCTTGCTGGTCACTCTCTCCTCAACTCACCCGCTATTACAACTAAACACAATAATTTGGCTGCCTCACTATGCTGACTTATTACACAGTGACGCCCATCACCTTTTGTATAATTACTCACATTCACATAATAGATGAGTATACCCGTCAACCCAACCCTTCCTATAGAGTGGCCACCGCTACTGCTTTATCCTCTTGAGGCCCACAGTGGAGGTTAATGTTAAGGGTTGGTTGCGACACAGATTAGGAGTAATGATAAATGGGAATCTTAAGCCAAGTAAACAATGTGTATTTGCTCGTAACAAGGCTAATAAAGTACTTGGGTTCATACAAAGGAGTGTTAGTTACAAGACTAGCGAGGTCATCTTAAAACTATATCTTGCGCGTGTGAATCGCTTGGATTACGCAGTTCAATTCTGGTCACCGTATTACAGAATGGATATAGAATCATTGGAAAAATTAAGAGGAGAATGACAAGACTAATCCCGGGCATTAGGAACCTTGAGTACAGAGACAGGTTGAAGCATCTTAATTTGCACTCCTCGCGAGACGTAGAGTGAGAAGGCGATATGATAGAGATGTATAAATGGAAGTCAGGGCTAAACAAAGGGACATTACAAGGTACTCAAACTATCAACCAGGAGCGAACTCGTAACAATGGCTTTAAATTAGACAAATTTAGGTTTAGGCGCGAAATACGTAAACATTGGTTTGGAAACAGAGTAGTGGACGAGTGGAACAAATACCAAATATCATCATTAGCAATGAGCTGGATGGATGTATGATGAATATGACGTAGGGGTTGGGTGTAAATGGGACTGCCCAGTATGGGCCAATAGGCCCGCTGCAGTTTCCTCCATTCTTATGTTCTTATGTACAAGTGTTTATCGTTAAGTGTTATTTACAGGTCAGAAGGGTTAACGCCAAGTGCTTGTGATGTTTACCAATCAAAATAATGAGGATGACTGTTGGTAATAATCGCATGTTAAGTGGTTAATGAAGAGCGAGAAACTATGGATAATACTAAGATATGTTAACATTTATTGCTATCACATTAACACTGATTGGTGGTTAATGTTAACAAGTTTAGTGGTTAACGCAAAGTAACGTTAATATTTTACAGGTGAGGAAAGTAATAAAAGGTGACTATTTACGATGAATACAGGTAATAATTAGGCGTCAGGTGATACAATATTCACTTGGCTTCAGGTGGCAATACAGAGTCATGTTAATGAATGTTGAGTACTACCGATAACATTAACCTAACTAACCCCTTTACCTCACCCACCCAACACCATACCCCAACCCTTAGTGGCCAAATACCCACAAGAGCCCCCACCCCCCACCTGCTTGACGTGATACCCAACACCAGAGTAAACTAACCCCCTACTCCTCCCACCACCAACCACCCCCACCACCACCCCCCACCTCTACCTCAGTACACGTCACTAAGGTCGTCTTAAACCTACACACATCAGTATTCCTCAACCCTTAATGACCCTAAGTGACAAGGGGGTAGATAATGGTCTCACCACCCACTCGACAACCCGTCTCGGTACTCCCTTCGACTCTTGATCTATTATTAATGAATGACTCTTCGAAAAAAAAAACAAGTGAGTTTAGTTATGTTAATCAGCGCTTCGTGTACTATATAAAGTGTGATCACGTGTGGTTGAGTGTTTCTCTTCGAAGGCCATCTGTCTGTCTGAAACTATAGACCAAGTCAACTTATACGAACTGAAGTAATGGAAGAAAAAATTGAAGAAATTTGGAATAAAACTTGACACTACTACAACGGGAGAATTTATAACTATACTTTTAACAAACTTTAGTTGGTGCTACTATAGGTTGTGGTTAATAGATATCTTAAGTCTAACTAACTAACCTAACCTAACCTAGTCTAACCTAAACTAACCTAACCTGACCTGGCCTAACCTAACCTAAATACCTTGTAGACCACACGCTATCGCAGAACCGGAAGTGGCCTCACTGTCGGTGTGTGAGGGAGGAAGACTCGACCACAGGGCAGAAGTGTGTGGTCCAGGAGTCGGAATATCCCAGACCCTTGCGTGTCACCCAGGTCCAAGCTTTTATATATTTACATAGAAAATTGCTGGCCAATGGTGAGAGAGAAAGACTGAATCTACATTTAAACATATTCCCAAAATACCACACAAGACTATCACTATGGCTGCCACACACACACACACACACACACACACACACACACACACACACACACACATATATAAATATTGGTTGTCCCTCGTATAACGAGGATGGCGGAGCCCAAGGCCACCTTGGCGTGAATTTGTTTAAGGTGTAGAAGCTGTTGCCAATACAACCACACCTTAAATTAACAAGCTACTAACCCAGTGCCAAGGAATAGTCAGAAGACCGGACAACTCGCCAACTGCACTGGCTAACCATTACCCCGGAATACAATCCGCAAATCGATTAACATCCAGGTTCCCATTTACTGATGTGAAGACAGAGGCAAATGGCGTAAAGAAACTTACCCATAGTTTCACCCAGCCCGAGGATCGAACCCGGATCCACTCCCTTGCGGCGGCGATCAAGCTGACCATTACACCAGAGTCGCCCCACACACACACAATGACGGGCGTGAAATGCGAAATAACACCATCGTCCCCTGCAGGTCTTTGAAACCACAACCTAACCTAACCCTAAGAGAGTGATGGCGGGTCATTTATGTACCACCAACCCATCGTACATCTGTAATTGTGCTCAGGTTTAAGTTTTCTCTGACCACAAGTGTTAGTTCAGGTTTAAATGGTTCTTAAGTCATTCACGGTACAAGGATAACAACCTGTCTTGTATGGGGGTTCGAATCTCGGATGAAGGGTTGGGTTAATGTGGGATAAATATGTAAATAATAGACATCGGGATATAAACGACCTTGCATATCAAACTTATTAATATAATTTTCCGATATCATGTTGTTTAGCAGGGCATAACGTTATGATATCGGGATATAAACAACTCGATCACCCCTAACTAACCTAACCTAACCTCTAACCTAACCTAACCTAACCTAACCTAACCTAACCTAACCTAACCTAACCTAACCAAATCTAACCTAACCTAACCAAACCTAACCTAACCTAAACGATTTAACCTAACTTTAAGCACTAAGATAACAACCGTTCCGATATCATGACGTTAACTACTTGGTAAAAAAAAAACCACTTCACAGGTAATTAGTATCAGTCTCACCTTCACCACTTATCGGCCACCACTTAACTAATGCCCCAACACCGCTTAAACCCTTCAGTAAACACCTTTAACACATCTTAACTAACATTCGCTGACTAAGGTTAACATTTTCACGATCAATTGTCAATATTTTGTGGGTGTTATAAATGAATATGTAAAAAACCTGTACTTGTTAGTTATAGAAACAGGTTGTGTGTGTGTGTGTGTGTGTGTGTGTGTGTGTGTGTGTGTATGTGTGTGTGTGTGTGTGTGTGTGTGGGGACGGAGAGGACGGACGAACGGACACAAGGACGATTGAACTCACTGAAGCGGAACAAGGTGGGTATCACCATCTACACACACACACACACACACACACACACACACACACACACACACACACACACACACACACACATGCACATACGTCAAAAGAAAAAAGAAAAGAAAAAGAAAAAAAAATCACAAGAAAAACAAAACAAAAATAATATAAAACATAAAATTGATCAGGTTGAGAATGACCCAGCTCTCTCTCTCTCTCTCTCTCTCTCTCTCTCTCTCTCTCTCTCTCTCTCTCTCTCTCTCTCTCCTCTCTCGCTCTCTCTCCACGCGTCTTAGAGTGAGCCCACCTAGTGTCTTGGGACCGTAAAGCACTGACCAGGGTCTTTCGTTAGAGTTGGTATGTCCGACCCTCATCACCTCATCCCCACCACCTCATCCCCACCCTCATCCCCACCCTCATCCCCACCCTCATCCCTACCCTCATCCCCACCCTCATCCCTACCCTCATCCCACCTCATCCCCACCTCATCCCCACCTCATCCCTACCCTCATCCCCACCCTCATCCCTACCCCCCATCCCCACCCTCATCCCCACCCTCATCCCCACCTCATCCCTACCCTCATCCCCACCCTCATCCCTAACCTCGTATTTTCCCTCTTCCTCCCTACTCCCTCACCCCAGCCTCCCTCACAACCTCCCTACTCACCCCAGCCTTCCCACCTCTCTTCACCCCGGCTTCAGCTTCCCACGTCTCTTAACCCTAATTAACCTAACCTAACCTAACCTAATCCAACCTAACCTAACCTAACCTAACCTGACCTGACCTGACCTGACCTAACCTAACCTCCTCTCAGCTACATCTAAGTTTCAATCACCCCTTTCCTCCCCCCTTCACTCCATCTCCCTTTCTTCCCCTTCACCCCACCTCCCCTTCACTCCACCTCCCCTTCACCCCACCCTCTTCCACCAGCCTCCCCTTAAATCATCCATCCTCCCACCTACCTGTCACAACAGACAGTGATAGGGGTGAAAATACCTCGGTAATGAATTGTAACCACGCCATTGGGTCATCGACAGCCTGTAATAATAGTATCAAGGTACCAGATTTAACATGGTATTCCCCTTAGCGAGGCTGATGTTGTGGAAGACACGCGAACCTTATCAAACATTTGTGTGTTTTGAAAAGAATGATTTTATATTTTGTAAACATTTTCCAGCGTGAATATATTTCCTTATTAATGTTAAGTGATATATATTTGCTCTCTCTCTCTCTCTCTCTCTCTCTCTCTCTCTCTCTCTCTCTTTGTCTGTCTCTCTCTCTCTCACTCTCTCTCTGTTTGTCGGTCTGTCTGTCTCTTTCATGTGAGTGAGTGAGCGAGTGAGTGAGTGAGTGAGTGAGTGAGTGAGTGAGTGAGTGTGTGACATCTTTACCTAACTCTGATGACTCTATATCTACTGTTCCTCGCCTACTATACAAACACACTAATTGTTCTACTTATCTATCGTCCATCTTGGTGACCAGACGAGGGGAAACTCTTCACCAATTATCATCCTTAACTTGGTGACACAACCCAAGAACACATTATATGGGGGTTAGTAATTACCTTCCTCAACCATCAATGTTTTTTTGTGTTTTTTTGTTTTAAGGTTACCTGGGTGGTGTGTTTGTTTGTTTGTTTGCTTGTCTGTCTGTCTCAATAGGTGTTTGTTTGTTTGTTTTTGTGTTCGTATGTCTGTTTGTCTGTCTGTGTTGTTCGTCTTCAGGTGTTTTTCGTATATGTTTGTGTTGCTCGCCTGTCTGTCTGTCTGTCTGTTTACAAATCCACAATAAAATAATAATATTAGACTTTGTAAAAAATTTAGAAGATATTACTTGAAGTCTGAGAAAAAACAGGAAAATATTTGTGTTTACAAGATTTTAATTATCCATCAATAACAAACAATAACACCTTAAGAGTAAACATGATATATTCTGAGTTACATAGTGTAGTGAATCTCTAAGTGATTATACAAATGTTGATTATAAGTATTTTTAAGTAAGTCATAGTCTAAAGTGCTGAGACATCTTAGGAAGTTTCATCATCAAATACGAGAAACATTAAAAGGAAATTAAGATAATGGAACGAAGGTGTAATTATGTCGTGCACCTCTTAAGTGTGGTGGCGCGGCTAGTGTGGTGGCGCGGCGGTGTCTCTCCTCCCTCAGAAGAGTAACTTGGTGGTGCAGGTCCAGGCAGTGACCAGTGAGTGACCACTACAACAGGTACACTCTAAGAAACAAGTATCTTCTTATATTTAGCCGAAGAGAGCACCTGAACATTGACCATCAGGTGACTCAAATTACAATAACATTCTCATCGCCTCAGGTAACAGTGATACTTGCGACTGATTCTATTGTTACTTTCTATATGTTATAACACAGTAACCTTAATTTACCTTTCTATATCATAAACTCCAAAGAAAAAGAACTTAAATGAACTACAGACTATATGATCGTATAACACAAATCAACAACTTACAGATGATGGCTGATATAATGATATACTTCGCTCTTACGAATCTATTCACATAACATCATCAACGACTCTCAACATCATCTTGAACTTCTCTTGTATAAACTGAACCTTGTAAATAAAAATACCATTAAATCGCTATGGTAAATTAACCATTAGAGTAATACATAACAAACGATAATTTCTCACAACACAATTTAAGAGAATCAATAATGTGTGTCTAGTCTCCATGTTAAAAATACACACCGTACAGTAACACCACCAACGACCAATGTTAGACGAAACACCAAGAACACTCAAATGTCTTTCTATCAAGCGTGGAAGACATACCAACACATTCTCTCTCTCTGTTATCCCTCTTCCTTCCTCTTCCTCTTCCTCCTCCTCCTCCTCCTCCTCCAGCCCTGAGCTTATAGTCCGCTCGGGGCTCCCAGAAGTCACGTCCAGACAGTAAAGAAATTTTCCTCAGAATAATCAGATCCGTCGCGGCCTTACCATAAGATCTTACACCCATATTGTTAAAGTACTTACTACCAGGACCCACCAGGATGACCCAAGAGGAGGAGGGGGGGGAGGGATAGGGGGTTGATAAGAGTGGAGGAAGAGGTATATGTGAGAATAAAGATGAAAGAACAAGAGGAATAGGAAGAAATAAGAATGAGAGAGGAAGGAATAAATGAAGATGAAATATTTATAGACAAACTGAAGAGGAGAAAAGAAAAGTAATGTGATGATTAAATATAAAATAAAATGTGGATAAAAATAATAAAATAAAGGCATAAAGAGCGATAGTCACATAATGAAGACAGGAGTAAATATGCTAAAGAACTGAATAAATTAAACACATATTCTTGAGTTTTGAAGGAATAAGTGAGTCAAGATACAACAAATTTCCCCTTAAAACATCACTAAACACAAAACATCATACAATAACAAATACAATCCCTGGATATGAACAAACGCGCCATCTTAACACACAAGGTAACCAGAAAAAAAAATTATATCACACTAAAAAAAAAAAAAATATTTCCTTTCGTAAATTTGGGTAGAGTGACAGGCAGGACCACCCCAGCCGACGTCGCGGGGATCACTGCCGTACAAGACATTAATCACTCCTATACATACCAGATTACCAGCCCACACGTCTCCTTATGGGTATACTGTGGAGCCGCCCAGCTCACCAGTCCAACAAGCAGTAGCTCAAAATGGACAAGATCTCGATTCTCTTTCTCCTGTTTATTACATTACAGGATTTTTTCTGTTTCTTAGATGCAATGTACATTTATATACTGAAAAGAAAGGCTCCAGGTGCAATCATTAAATCAGGGGTCAGTAATACACGCGGCTAAGGGGAGAAGCATCGACTGTGAAGGGGAGGTGAAACTGTATTACCATAAATTATTTCTACCTGAGTACACCTTCCCCTAATGAATGATATACCTGCCTGATTTAACCCATCAATAACTCTACACGTTCTACGGAGGGCTGAGGCAGTGGTGATTTAGTGATTGATACTTTAAATAATTTATCTAGTTCATTAAATAACGTCTTATGGTAAAGCTTATATTAAACTCTGTAACCATGGGACAGGGAAGAGAGAGAGAGTGAGTGTGTGTGTGTGTGTGTGTGTATATGTGTGTGTGTGTGTGTGTGTAAGTTAAATAAACCCCAGGAGCCGATGGAGTGTGCGGGCAGGAGGTGAAAACGTGCACCATAACACAAGCGGCAGGTGATGAGCGAGCGACCATCAACACAGGTATCTAGCTAATGACAACTTATCTACACCTACCTATACCTACCCTACTTTACCTACCTACTTTAACTACCTCTGCAATCATTACCAAGATACCAGAACCATTACCCCTATCATTAATTATCAACAAATCATTACCAGAGGAAATTAAAACACCACAGAATGTTTGGGAAAGATATTTTGTACCTTCATAAGTCTCGTGAAGGTGTGTCGTTTACCTGTCTAATTAATTAAGGTAGTTTTCTCCGTAAAGGTAACTGCCATACACTACATGGGGACACACACACACACACACACATACATAACTTTACCCATAAGGCAACTTACCCATCAATTTAAACCCTACCCATCATTATTAAAGCTACTCATTATACCCACGCAATTTAACCCATCATAACCAGACAATTTACCCATTACACTTTGGTAACCTACCCATCATCCTAAATAGATATATTATTACCCATTACATCCAGACAACTAACCCATTAAATACATCATTATCTACAGACACCATGATGGCAGCTCTCCCTGTCTACCCATTGACCAAACACAAGCTTCCATAAATTTTCAATCGTTTCCACTAAATCTATAAGGTCATTTGCACATCTCATTGCTCACACTCCTTAACAGAGGACACCCGACAGTGACCCCTCGTGCCTTATTGATCATGGATAAAGCATTGGGTCGGATTTATTTATTTCCATTGATGATATGTGTTGAGAAATTATGAGAGATTCTGAAACTATATTGAAGGCGGGGAATGATGATGATAATGATGATGATGATGATGATGATGATGATGATGATGATGATGATGATGGTGAATTACAGTACCGTTAACGAAAAAAATGGAAAAAAAAAATAATAAATAAATAAATTGAAACATTAAAATTCCTCAGTCTAACAATTCTAAATCGTAAACATATAATCCCATAACATTAACATTAATCAAGGGGAAAAAAATTGCCTTCGAAGACAAAACCATTTTTTTATGTGTGTGTGTGTGTGTGTGTGTGTGTGTGTGTGTGTGTGTGTGTGTGTGTGTGTGTGTGTGTGTGTGTTGGAAGAAGGTTTTAGCACCGCCGAGGTCCAGATTACAAGGTGGAAATAGTATCACTTTGCAATTTGGATCAAAAGGTTTAAAAAAAAAAATTAAACTCACTGAGGTTTTAGACAAAAAAAAATTATAATTATGACTTGTACTATATGGTCAGCCGCTCAGGTGGGTTATGGGTGGGTGGGTGGAAGGGTGGGTTAGGGGAAGGGTGGGTCAGGGGATGGGTGGGTCAGGGGATGGGTGGTTTAGGAGAAGGGTGGGTTAGGGGATGGGTGGGATAGGAGAAGGGTGGGTCAGGGGAGAGGTGGGTCAAGGGAAGAGTGGGTGGGTTTAACTTTTTATGGATAGACCGAAGGTATAAGGTGGAGGTCAGGTATGGGTCTCTTGAAAACCTCTTACCCATGAACCCACATCCACCTTTAACCCACACCACCACTAAAACACCCACTCCACCTCAACCCAAACCACCTCAACCCACACCACCCCTAAAAATCCCCTTCCACCTTAACCTAATAACCCACACCAACCCACACACCACCCACACCAACCCATACACCACCCAGGAGAGAACGAAAGACCATCACCCACCACACATACCATAAACAACGCTGGGAAGGGGAAGTCTGACCAGTAATTGATTTACGGGCGCAAGAATTAACCGGTTCACTCAACTCTCTTTCTGTGGCACAAGGAGAGATGGTCACAGTAATTATGAGGTATAACACGAGCCAGGGATTGGTATTTAAGAGTTATAACACAGGGTAACACAGGGTAGGATTAATATTTATGAGGTGTAACACAGGGTAGACGGGAGACAAAAAAAACAAAACAAGAATTTAAAGGCATAAATGTAGAATTAGATCCTCTTTAACTTAGGTTCCGCTGCTGTTTTATCTACGCCTTTTTTTTAAGGGATCAGATGGGATTGGAATCTCTTTACAGTATCACTAATGGCGGCGTAATCCTTCTTTAGGGTTTCACTTTAAATAGGGTTTAGATAACGTAACATTCTAAAAGGAAAATGTTAATACATATACAGTTTATATATGGCATAGAAATCCTCCCCGCTCTGCCTCTCTAAAGATAATAATCCTTTATAAATAAGCCTTCCTTCCTGGCATCCTAACGCAGGACTACAGGTGAGCCTGGTGGATTTACCGGTGAGACTCCCTTGATATCAAAGAGTCTCCAGGTAACCACATAAATTATCAGAGAATCTCCAGGTAACCCCATCAATTATCAGAGAATCTTCAGGTAACCCCATCAATTATCAGAGAAGCTCCAGGTAACCCCATCAATTATCAGAGAATCTTCAGGTAACCCCATCAATTATCAGAGAAGCTCCAGGTAACCCCATCAAT
This sequence comes from Homarus americanus, assembly GCF_018991925.1. Lineage (NCBI taxonomy): Eukaryota > Metazoa > Arthropoda > Malacostraca > Decapoda > Nephropidae > Homarus > Homarus americanus. Next base: position 389,899 of record NW_024729477.1, on the reverse strand, counting down.
TATCAGAGAAGCTCCAGGTAACCCCATCAATTATCAGAGAACCTCCAGGTGTGGCTGCCCTAACACATACAGATCTACAGTAGTCTCTCTACTTACAGAAGGAAGTGTAGGTCAAGTTTTCCTAATACAGCAGCACCTACAGGATACCCCCCTAAAGCATTAGTGGACCTCAAGCACAAACGAGGTTCTCTTAATAAGGACATACGCAAATTGAACCTCAGTAGTATGTCACGTGAACCTCGGACTAGTGCTGGGGTCCCTCTGCAACTCTCTCCTCCCCCTTGGTGGCAGCATCGTCGGTAGAGCACAGCCGACACACGCACACCAGCCAGAGTGATAGAGAAATCCATTAACATCTGACTGTGAGGCCACACGCGATGTCATAGTCAATCTTCACGCCGCCCATCCCGGACGTGGGCGGGGAAGGTGCTTTGTTGGGAGAGGGGGCTAGAGGCTGGGAGGGTGGGTGTGGACTGTGGAGGGGGGTGGAGACTGGGAGAGGGGGCTGTAGGGAGTGGGAGAGGGGGCTGTAAGGAGGGGGAGAATGTGTGGAGGGGGGCAGGAGGCTAGGAGTGGGACTGGAGTGATAGGAATAAGGTCTGTTGGTAGGAGAGCTCAAGAGGCTTTGGATCTGGTGTTTGACGGAAGACAGGAATGAGGGATGGTTGTCATCTGTGTTTACATAATTATCATTCATGCCATTGGAGTCGCGACACTATGGTGGCCAATGCTGCTTGTAGAATATAAATACAACCTCCTTCACTAGTGCGTTTACAGGGGCTCGTCATATAAACATTCCTCAAATCATTACCTTTGAGATATTTTTATTGATATTGTTTTAATTTGATTCCATATTATGTTTGCTATTGCGAGTTTCCTTCTGTCGAATGTAAACAAACACAGCGCTGCCACATTGCACAAAACCTGACGAGCCCCTGTAAACGCACTAGTGAAGGGGACTGTACAGTACATAATTCCCTGTATAACTCAAAAAAAGAGTTACAAAGTTCATATACTTTAAATATATATAAACACTAAGACAGCCAATAGAGTTGCTATGTGTTTAGAGTAAAAATGTCAAGGGTTAAATTCTCAGCTTTGAAAAGACCTCATCCAAACTTTTTTTTTGTTATCGTATTCCGGAGTAAAAGATATGTAACACACCTGGAAACATGTAGCACAGAGGTGAATATACAGAGCGACTAATGTGTTATCTCATTAATAAGGCAATAACACGTATTATCAATCCTTATTATGTTATTAAGAACTCCCAAGTACTAAAAACGATCAACTTTTTTGTTTAACGCACTAAAATATATAACACACGACTTAATTTATGTCACTGTTTTAATACCCAGTTCTTCACTTCAAAATTACAGAAACCTCAAGAAATCTCAAAAGATCCCAAAGTATTTAACAAAAAATGACAGATAATTAATTCATTACCAAAACATTACTTGGAATTAACCTTCTGGGCGTGTGTTATAGGGCTTCACCTGTTAACTACCATCACCAGTCCAGATGTAACCAAAACCCAACACGACTGAGATGATTCAACGAGAGCCAAGATTTACCCCTGTGTGACGGCTCTGCATGGGGAGGTGTGTTTACGTGTTTTATGAAAAACGCCCACCAATGATTTTAAAACCCAAACCTGACATGAAGTACATTATCTAAATGAGCACCACTACATGTCAAAAAGGTTTATGGGCGTTCATCTGGCGAAAAGCTATACCCCTAAGCGTGCCATTGTGGAGTTAAGAACGTAGGGCGCTGTTGATTGCTCTTTCTGGCGTTCATTTTATGGTAAGGCCATTAATCTTTACACTAGGCAATTATAATTTAGCTATAGTGTGCTTTCCAGGGAGGGTCGAGGGGCGGAGTGTTGATGTAGAGGGGGTGAAGGAGGGGGAAGGGGGAGGGGAGGAGGCGGTACACGGTCTCTGTCTCTGTTATCTTCGTGTCTATCGCCTGCAGCCGCCACCGCAACAACACCCCCTTATTCGACCACTGGCACAAGAGGTGAGGGAGGGAGAGGGAGAATTAAGAGACCCGCCGTTTAGATAGAAGGGAGAGAATAGGAAGGGAGAAGGATGATGGAAAGAGGCAAGAGATGGAAAGAAGATGGAATAGGCCTGGAAGAGTATACCTGCATAACAGTTGTTTATCACACACACACACACACACACACACACACACACACACACACACACACACAGGTTGAGGAGGAGGAAAGTACAGTTATTGGAGACAGACAGACAGACAGACAGACAGACAGAAACCCTTTATATATTACAACAGTTAGAGAGAATATCAACAAACGATATCTATATACTGTATATAATCCCATTCCACAGTTATATCGCCACAGTTTAGAGAGACACACTAACAAGCTGACGTCATTAGTTAACAATAACAACGTAAGACTTCAACTAGACAGTAAATAACGTAGAAAAAAAATCCAGGTATGCACTGATTAGTGTACATCGGTAAATGTACTAAAACTCAGCTAATTCAATGTATATTTTTTCCCCAAACTGATGACTTTTTAGCAATTTTTAAGTTCAATCTGATGTGTACGACACCACTTATAATTAATTAGCTTAATTACCTTAATCCCCTTTAATTTAACCTAAGAAAGGCTAGATTAGGCTGGATTTACAGGTGATATAAAAACATTCATTTGCATTGACTTTTCTAACGTTTACTACGATTTTCACTCGTGTGTGTGTGTGTGTGTGTGTGTGTGTGTGTGTGTGTGTGTGTGTGTCACTATTTATTTAGCTTATCTCTCCTCACCTTCCTGGTAAAATATCAACACCCAATAACAATATAATAACAGACAGGTAAACTCGATGACTAGGTGAATAATATATACTATACAATTACAGCGATAACATCATAACCTGGCCGAGGAGGCAGACTGGAGCCACCACTCAATAGCACCAACATTCACTAGCACCAACACTTACTAGCACCACCACTCAATAGCACCAACATTCACTAGCACCAACATTCACTGGCATAATTAGAGGCTTTACTCACTAGCATCACCATTCCTTAGCACCACTAGGCACCAGCATCACCACTCCTGCTTACCACCACTCACTGGGCCATTCTTTAACACAACCCCTCATTAGCACCACCACTCCTGCTTCCAACACTTACTAGCACCACCACTCACTACTTCCTCACAGAACCACCACTCACCAGAACCACTCACCAGCACCACCACTCACTGGGACACTCACCAGCACCACCACTCACCAACCTTACCTCTGGCACCACCACTCACAGAACCACTCACCAGAGACCACTCACCACCACCACCACTCCCAGCACCACCTCCACTAACACCCACCACTCACTAGCACCGACTCTGTACCACCACTTACCAGCAGCACCACTCACCAGAGACCACTCACCAGCACCACCACTCCTGAGACATCTTGACACACCACCACTCCTGGCACCACCACCACTCACCACCACCCACCCTACCTCCACTAGCACCACCACTCCACCCTAGCACCACCACCACCATTCACCAGCACCACCACCACTCACCAGCACCACCACTCACCAGCACCATTACCACCACTCACCAGCACCACCACTCACTAGCACCACCATGTTGTGATATACAGTAGAGGTATACCCTAGGTTGAAGCTACCGACTCAGGTAAGGACGAGGCTACACGCTAAAAGCTTATCACGGGTCAGAGGTCGCTGCACACACACCTCCCAGACCAGCTGCTAACTCCCAGTACTTGTTGGAAGGAGAGTTCAGGGGAAAATTTTATTGCCAGGAACTACTAAATATATCTAATGTTGTTCTAGTATTTTGAGTTATATACCAGTTGAAAAAAGGCAAATTTTGGGAAGTATATTAAGTCCAAGCACGCACGCACGCAAACACGAAAGGTATAGAGGTGTGGGTAGGAGGTCGTATTCTTCAGAGGAGTGTTGGGACGCCCCTTCTCTCCTTCAGTATAGGGACAGGTAAAATTGGTTCCTCCGTCTCGGTAAAATTAATCAGTTTTCAGCATAAGGAACGTATCCAGACACGAGGTATGCACTGGCCCCGGGTTGGCATCCTTGTGTGAGCTGAGACTCTTGTTTAATTAAGTATTATGGAAAGTTCCGAAAGGTCTCTAAACCCATTTTAATTTTCTTCTCGTGTTTGAAAACCTAATAAAGCTACCTGTATGTAGTTCAGGTAAAAACGTCACTTATAATTAATGGTATGACATCGCTCGAGAAAAGGTGACTACAAATTAGCTCCCGGGGATTAGTAGGCAGTGTAACCATGTCTATCAACTGGGAACAGCTCTGTGTCTCCCTGAAGGCTGAGCTTGAGAAGGTCAAGGGCGACAATGTGTAGCTGAAAGAGAAAGATATGAGACGGGGAGAGGACAAGGCTGGCAAGGAAGGTAAGAAAACCTATTGTTGGTGATTCACAGGTAAGGTACTTATATCGTACTTTTTGTAATAAAGACAGAAATAGGATGAGAGTGTGTTTACCAGGAGCTGGGGTGGAGGATATAGTGGACAGGATGGACAATATCATGTCTGGTAATGGGAGCAAATTCATTATCTACCCCAGTGAAGGAGGCAACGATATTGGCCAGTGTAGGAGTGAAGAGCTCCTTGAGAAGTCCATCCTCCTTCCTCTTCCTCTTCTCTTCCCTTTATCTCTCTTCATCTACCATCTCCCTTTTCTCCTCTTTCTCTTCTCTTCCCCTATCCTTCCTCCACCTCTCTCTTCTTCCTTCTCTCCATTATCTCCCACCATCTACTCTTGTTCATCGCCCGCCTCCCCTAGGTCCTTTCCTCATTCTCTTCATCTTTTCTTCACACTTCCTTCCTTCTCCTCTTCTCCTCTTCTCCCGTCATCGTATCAGACATAACAGATGACCCCACGTTGCAACCACACACGGTAGGTAAATCAACATGTGTCAATCACGCCAAGGAAATTAATGTTCATACAACAATCACCTCTTGTGGCTACCTCACCAACCAACACGTCCTGAAGTGGTGAGTCTGAGGTGGCGAGTGACGGTGGGGGGTACTAAAGAGATGAGTCATGGAAGTGGCGAGTGACTGGTGAGTATAAATGACCCCTGAGTTATGAGTCATTATCCGGGGGGGGGGCCTCATTAGTGGTGGTTGGTGAGTCATTAATGTAAAGGTGGTGAGTAATGACACTAACTACCCATATGATCGTTGAAAAAACTAAAATACGATAGTTAACCCCAGAAAAATACGAAATCGATACAGTAATGAATTAAATGACAAATCCACTAGTTTGAAAATGTCTATTGATGTTAGCTTGGAGTGGTGTTAGCTTGGAGTGGTGTTAGCTTGGAGTGGTGTTAGCTTAGAGTGGTGTTAGCTTGGAGTGGTGTTAGCTTAGAGTGGTGTTAGCTTGGAGTGGTGTTAGCGAGATATGTCAGCTCGATGGCGTTAGCTCGAGTGGCGTTAGGTCGATGGCGTTAGCTCGAGTGTATAAGTTAGGCTTGGGATAGTGTTACTAGATATGTTAGCTTGAGTGGTGTAGAAATATGGCGGCGTTAGCTTAAGTGTTAATGAGATGGTTACCAGATGGCGTTAGTCGGAGTGGTGTTAGCTTAGGAGATGTTATTTTTGGAGCAAGGTTAGCTTAGAGTGGCAAGTTAGCGCAGAGCGGTGTTATTTGGAGTGGCGTTACTTTTGAGTGGTTAGTTTGGAGTGGTGTTAGCTTGGGAGTGGTGTTATTTATGGTGTTATTCGGAGTGGTGTTAGCTCGAGTGGTGTTAGCTTGGGAGTGGTGTTAGCTTGGAGTGGTGTTAGCTTAGAGTGGTGTTAGCTTAGAGTGGTGTTAGCTTGGAGTGGTGTTAGCTTAGAGTGGTGTTAGCTTGGAGTGGTGTTAGCTAAGTGTTATATACATGAGGATAGACAGTATATATTTATGAAAGGAATCTCTTGTTTACAATGTGTTTGGTCGTGAGGGAGTCGGTGTTGACAGTGTAGATAGAGCAGCGGGAAGCATCACACCTCCGCCTCAGCCGTGACCCGTCTTAACACAGCCAAACAACCTCCTGCTTCACCCATGTTCTTCACTTAAACACAGTGTAAAAACGTACACATCAATGTATTTATGGCCGAATAAACGCACAAGCTAACGGACATGTAGGTAGGTATTAGTGTCTCTCTCTCTCTCACACACACAATTAATGATACGTTCAGGCAAAAGCGAGACCATTTACATCTATGGCATTTTTCTGGCTTTTCACCCATAACCGAAATAATACCTATGGTTGATAACACTAATCAAACCTATCTACCCTTACCTGAATCCCCTGGCATATTAAATATCTCGGTTCGTAGCAGCAACAGAACCTACTTAAACCTTACCTTAACTTCCTAGCCGGTTCTAGATCTTTTGCGAGGGAAACGTCATAGAAGAAAAGTGTTTTAGAATTGTTTAAAATATTGTCTGAACTTATTAAAAAAATATATATCGAATTATGTCTTCTACTACAAAAATAAAAAAAATAAACATTAATTCATAAAAAAATACTAATAACAACCGTACAAAAGCAAAAAAAACAACATTAAGAGTGAGGATGATAAGAGATAATATTACTGTGTTATTAAATGAGTTTATTAACTAACACGACGCTTGAACACACTAGTAGCAGGAACACCCACGTTGACTGAGCCTCACTATCACCAAGTTTGTTGACTCTCTCTTACACCAAGTACTGCAGTGAGACTCTTCCTCCACAACCCCCAGACGTCGCTATGAGGCTATTTATCGCTCTACTCTCAAGGGATCTTCTCTCTACCCTAACCTAACCTAACACTAACCTAGCTTAAGTGTCTCACCCTTGTATACCGGAGATTAGTGTGGAAAAAAAAACTACGAGTGATGTAAGGCGTTGTATCACGTTGTATACTGGGCCGTCAGTGATGCTCTGGTCTTGCGTTTACCATCGGGTCGTTGAGGCCTGTTAGCGACCACTAAACCGCCTGCCTCACCACCACCCACACACCTCCTCCCGACGCTGTAGTTTCAATTAATCACCACAGAAGTGCTTACGTTAAACTTCCAGAATTGTTTTTTTTTAATATATAGTATAGTTCGTGGCCATCCGTGTCTTGGTCATTACTCTTAGTTCCCCGATGTAAAACCTTAATAAATAAGTATATACGCCTTCTCTCTCTGCATGGGAGATTAGCAGTAACATGGGTAAGGTGGCGGAGTGGTTATTGCATTGGGTTAGCAGTCCCATAACTCACGAGATTGAATTCCTATTGAGAAGGAATTGTGTGATTGAGATCTAGTGTGAGGCAGAACCAGTACTACTACCACCACCACCATCGGCTTATCGCAGAAACCAGACATCTAGACCATAGAGAGAGACGAGTTGTGGTAGGTTCAGTGTACTACACCGCCCCTCAGTGCAACACCTACATACGGAATGAGGGGAAGGAGTGGCGGTGGATAATACACTTATTCTATCTCAACTTATGATATGTTACTCTAGAAGCAAGAGGCTGACGTTCTGGGTGCATGAGAGAAACAAAACTGGAATATACGTATTATTGTTGGGGCTGACCTTAATTCTCTAGTCCACCACACAAAGTAAAATAAAACATACAATATACATATATACTGTACATGATTTTATATGAATATTTACAATTATGAGCCAAAGACACTCATATTATCAGGAATAAATTCGTGAAATTGTTGCAACGAAATGATAAACAATATATTTTATCAGTAACTTCCTGTAGTAACACTTGGTAGGTAAAGAGATGTGGCGTCCTCAGGGAGAATATCTTGAGGGTGATAAGGGCAGGACACGTCTCTGTGTACTACCCACCATCCTGTGTCACCCACCACCTCCCCCACCAGTAGTAAAGCGTCAATTTTAGTAAAAAGTGAAAGAAAAAAATATTAAACAAAACAAAACTTGACCCCCGTGTTAGGAGATACTACTGGCTGTTCATGCTGGTGTTGTGATGGCGTTGCGAGGCGAGGAAGGATAAGAAGCCTAACTTATGATCCACAAACAGGAGAGAGACAAATGGTTTACTGAAAGACGTATGTGATTACAACAGCCCGTGAGATGAACAAAGTCATTACTACCATCAGGTGACGAGGCTATATGAATAGGCTCTCGGTAGCAGGTAGGCTTTGATGGTGCCTGCTGGTGACGGGGTGTGTGTGTGTGTGTGTGTGATGGTGAAAACAGACAAGTTAGTGGCGGCAGTGAGCGAGCGAGCGGGTGTGACGGTATGCAGGAGGTAAACAAGACAACAGGGCAGTATAGAGTATCACTCATCAAAGAGCTATTGTTACGAGGAGTATTTAACAACCCCACCTGGATAATTACATTTGAGAGATTGATTAATTTGTAGGCATTACGAGGGCTGGTGATCTCTCAAGTCCACTACAGCAGTCCTCCTCTGTACATACATTCACTCATCCACTTGCCCATCACTAATGTCCTATGATCGATCTTACTACAGTACATCGAGTATAGGTCATCACGTCATGCTGAGGGTCGTCTTCTGTGAGTACGTACCTGTGTATGAGTGCCTGTCTAAACACAAACATATATCTATCAACAAAAATCGACACCAGGTGCTTATGAAAACTAGAATAAGGAAACATATTAATTTAATGTAATTGATAAAGTTTTCTCTTCATTGCGTTACCGTCTATAAAGTTTTCTCTTCATTGCGTTACCGTCTATTATAAATCTGTTTTTGTTTACGTAAATATCACCAGCCATCAGAAGCTTTAAATGAAAATAAACAAAGAAGAACTTACATCCTTAAAAATATTCTGAACGGAATTTTTTTTTACAATTGATTCCACCACCTGAGGACGTCGCCTTGCAATATTCAACACCACCACCGCATACCATGAATGCTACAGCCCCATAATGAAATAATCTGCAATATTATCAACTGTACCATATATTACAGACAGTTGCCATACAGCACCAGTTCATATGACACAAACTGACCTTATAATTACGATCTATACACATTAAACAAAACTAAAGATATACAGACATATAATCAAGCAAGACACGGTACAATCAGATTACATAAAGTGTGATAAAAGGCAATTTAAAATACATTCCACAGTGATTTGGGATACAATAAGGCGCCCGTAAAGTACAGTCAGAGATATTCTCTCTCTCTCTCTCTCTCTCTTGGTCAATTTTCTCACGTCCATAAAGTAACCTCAAGGGGGAGCCACTTGTACCCCTGAATATTACAACCTTTACCTTTACCAACCTTTACCTCGTGCTGGACCTCCTGTGTGGGATATAATGTACACACACACACACACACACACACACACACACACACACACACACACACACACACACACACACACACACACACACACACAACCATCCCCCACTCCACACCACCCAACAACTTCGGCACCGAGCCAAAGCAGAGCAAAGCAAAGAGTATATATATATACAGAGATAAGCATCACCAATATCAACCCTCAGATATAAACAAGAGAGAGTAAACGAGATATTCTTGAACACCTGCGCATCACTAAGTAACCTGGTGCTAATTAGACCAGATTTATGTATACCTGTATAATTAACACAAGACCAGTTTATATCCATCTAATCTTACTTCATCTTGAGGTCAACTATAGCCTTTGTACATATTATGTAAAATCATCACAACAGGGAAAAGACGAGAGTGTGTTTACTGAGGACCAGAGAGGAAGGTTAGGGGAGAAGTATGTCTTGTCGGTGACACTGAGTTAAAGGGTGTGGGCCTCTGGAGGTCAAATAGCCCCCACAGTCCTGCCTAATGACCCAACCTGACCTATTAGGATTGGTACCCAGTAGAATTGCGGGCCATTAGGATCAAGTTCCATTTATACTGCCTCCTAATCCCATTGATCAGCTTAGGTTAGGTTGGTTAGGTTAGGTTGGGTTTGGTTAGGTTTGGTTAGGTTAGGTTTGATTTGGTTAGGTTTGGTCAGGTTAGGTTAGGTTAAGTTAGGTTAAGTGAAGTTAGGTTAGGTTAGGTTAGGTTAGGTTCGGCGTTCATTTGAGCGATGAAATATTGGTAATTAAGTGAAAGGTGTTCCTTCATTTGGGCGACAACAGTACAGGTGTTAAAGGTGTTATAGGAAGTTTAGCAACATATTTACGGTAAAGGAGGGAGGGGGGGGGGCTGGTCTGGTGTTTCTTAATAGTACCTCGTGCTGGACCTCCTGTGTGGGATATACTGTACACACACACACACACACACACACACACACCATCATGGTTGGCACCTGTGTCTTAAAGTTAAGGTCAACATACCTGTATAGGTAAACATTAAGAGTTAATTACTGAACTATTTGATGAGTCAAATTATCAGAGATTTATTGAACTGAAATATTTGGAATTTTAACTCAATAAAAAGAGACTCAGTTTCACTTTGAGTTGAACCAGGAACTGCCACAACCCAGATGGTTAACCCGGCAATGTGAGCGCCAAGCCTCTGTCATATAAACTGTGTATTAAAGTTAGGGTAGGGTGGGGTGGGGTAGGGTAGGTTAGGTTAGGGTAGGGTAGGGTAGGTTAGGTTAGGGTAGGTTAGGTTATATCAACAGACAATACCTATTCATCTATAATAGGTATTTTGAAGAGACTAATTGACTCATTTGATGTTTGTCAATAATTATTATAACAAACAATCATGTCACTTACCTGTTGAATATCTTAAGTGTTTGTGTTAATATCAAGTTACGTCCTTGTGTGTGTTAGGTTCTCCTGTTTGGTTAATATGTGTGTGTGTGTGTGTGTGTGTGTGTGTGTGTGTGTGTGTGTGTGTGTCTTCTCTGTCTTCTTGTCTTTATTCTTCCATTTGTGTTGAATGTTTGCTATTTTTATTTTTAGGCTTTTTTTTAATTCTGAGTAGTTGTTTAGTGTATAAGGAGAGAGAGAGAGAGAGAGAGAGAGAGAGAGAGAGAGAGAGAGAGAGAGAGAGAGAGAGAGAGAGAGAGAGAGAGAGAAAGAGAGAGAGAGAGAGAGAGAGAGAGAGAGAGAGAGAGAGAGAGAGAGAGAGAGAGAGAGAGTCGACGAAATGGAGGAATATTAGTAAAATATAAGGAAAAAAGTTTTAATGGTATAAAAAATAAAAGATTAAACTCGTATTCTCTATAAAACATAAGGTCACACAAGCTACAAGGTCAGGTCAAACACACGACAATAACTCATCATCCCTAGGTAAGCTTAAAATACGAAACAAAAACATGAAAACAAAAATTACAAAACAAATAGAAACAAAAAACATAAAAAAAAAACAAATAATGAAAAAAAAATATACAACAGGTGACAGAAATAGACAGGTATTATTTTTTGCAGGGGGGGGTGAGGGAGAGTGAGGGAGGGTGAGGAAGAGTGAGGGAGGGTGAGGGAGAGTGGGGAGGGGGAGAGTGAGTGAGGGAGGAGGGAGGGAGGGAGAGGGGCAGAGGGAGGGAGAGGGGGGGGGTGAGGGGAGGGAGAGAGGAAGGGTGAGGGAGGCAGGGAGAGGGAGAGTGAGGGAGGTGAGGGAGGAGTGAGGGAGGGTGAGGGAGGGTGAGGGAGAGTGAGGGAAGAGGGAGAGTCATCACACTGGGTATATATTTTTATGCAAGTTGTTGGGAATGTGAGTGTCGGTAGGTCGGTGGAGCGTGTTGGTGTATAGGCGTCTATGGAACTCAACGCTGTTTGTTTTACCTTCTTAAACACCTTTAATGGCCAATACCTCCTCTTCCCCCCTACTTCTTCTTCTTCTTCTTCTTCTTCTTCCTTGTTCTTGCATCTCTTACTCTTCTTCTTCCTCCTCCTCCTCACCTCACTCTTCCTCTACCTGCTCCTCCTCATCTCACTGTTCTTCTCCCTCCTCTCTGTCCACCTCCTCTTCCTCCCCTCACTATTCTTCTTCCTCCTCTTCCTCCTCTTCTCCTTCTTCTTCTTCCTCCTCATCTCACTATTTTAAAACATTCTTCCCTCACTTTTTATATTCACGGTGTGTCAAATTTTTGCAAGTAATTACCATACGTTAGAAATTAATACCTAAAATTTCTCTAAAAAAATTCGTCTAATTTCTATAAAAATTAAGAAACATTTAGATATAACCAGAAAAAAAAGTTGAGTGGGGTAGTTGAGTGTGGTGAGAGTAAGTGTGTAATAAGGCCACTCACGCCACGACCAACACACCCATTCACCCCACCCATTCACCTCACCCCCACTCACCTCACCCCCACCCACTCACTCACTCACCTCCTCCTTCACCTCGCCAGCTCTCCAACACAAACGCCACTAACCTGCAACAGCAAAGAGAATATAACAGTTAGAATATATAACAACTATTCTACAACACTATAAACAAAAATTATAACTAGGAAACTTTGAAAAATTATTCACTTGACAACACAACACAAAACATACAATCAAAGTGTAAACAGAGAGATAAAATTTATGAATGAATAAACAAAAATTTTCAAAAGATCACAGGAAATCATACCTTAAAACGCCTTGTGTTCATTAAGTGTTAAAGAAAGAAATTGGAAAAATAAAGTCGATAAAAAAAAAAAGATTACAAAACATAAAAAAAACGAAAAAAAAACACACTAGGTTAGAATACAAACAAACAACCTATCCTAACCTAACCAAAAATATGTAAATCTAGAGTGAATATCATTTAGTTAATTATCAACAAAGGATTAATTCAATACCATCACAAACATCTCTACATCTTATCCAACCCTACACCTCAAAAAGTCTCTATTATCCCAGACACAAAACTATTAATAAGCCAAATATTTACCTCCAGGATGGGATTAACCTAGTACTACATAATAACTTACCTTAACTCACCTTAACCATCAAAGCAACACTAAATTTCCTTTTTAAATACTCAACAAAACAATCATCACAATTCTGAATATCTTGAGTCATTCAGGATGGGGCCGGAGTACCCAAGCCCTTATCAATGAACGAACAGGAACTTCCACGCACTACTTGCACTTGATGACTGACTGCATGGTCGTGTGGGAGGGGGTGGATCAAGTGTAGCTCTACTCCACACGACAGAGAGCCATAGAACAGATGGCTCACTATCACACCAGCTGTTTGTCTATCTACCAAAAATAGATTCACTCATTTGTAACCCAGCGAGAAGAAATTAGGCTCATATATTAAGTTTATTGTGCATTACCGGCACACGATTGAGCCATTAGGGGTTGTAGAATGTAATCATCTCATATTAATTACATGGTTAAGGGTGATTGCTTGTCTCCCCTTCTACCCTCACGCGTTCAAACCGGAGTCAAAGAAACATTCATAGTATTTATATTATGTTTAGTTCCATATTGCTGAAGTTAATTACGTACAGGTGTCAAAGTTATTTACGTACAGGTGTCATGGATCAAACAAATATCACGTGTCTATCTGATGTTTAGTTTTGTTATTGTATAAATTTCAATCACAAACTTTTATTTATGTTTCATTGTTTAGATTTTTTCAATGTGTAGATACAGATTAATGTCTAGTCATGAATAAACAACAGGAGATAATAAGACACACCTGAATAATAACCACACCTGGATGCAACAGTGACACACACACACACACACCAGTCTTGGGGGTATCCTTTTCACTCTCTCTCTCTCTCTCTCTCTCTCTCTCTGGACAGCCATATGTTTCATCTTTCTTTTCCCAGTCAACATTTTCGCCTTCCATAGATCTTCCTTCTCTTCCTCCTTCCTCCTCCTGAAATCCCTTCCACCTACTCCTTTAACCCGGTATCGATTTTCTTCCTCTTATTGCCCTACCACAAACCTTCCTTCCCTCTTCCTCCTCCTCCTCCTCCACTCCAAACTGAAGACCACTAGGACTCAATATAACCCAAACTTGAGACTCGACAAGAGGTGGTAAGGTCAGGACTGTGACCCAGGTAAGAGAATCAATATAATTAAATGGTTGAGAATTAGCACCACCACTACCACCAGCTGTTGTGATAATGTGGTCATAAACAATAGATGAAACAACGGAAAAAACGGTAACAACAGCATCAACGGAAACAACGGCATCAACGGAAACAACGGCATCAACGGACACAACGGCATCAACGGAAACAACGGTAACAGTACGTCTCACTCACCTTGGAGGAATTCATCAACCTTTACTTTACTCATTAGGGCATCAATGTCACTTTACATGATAATAAATATATTGAAGTGACTTGTTCTACTTGTTGTGGGGTCTCTCTCTCTCTCTCTCTCTCTCTCTCTCTCTCTAACCTAACCATAGTCAAAACCTCACAACAATATAGACAAGCAGTGAAGGAAGGTATCAGGAGGGGGTTCTCTACGCCTCACCAAAGCCTGTAACAAGCTGTGTGTATAACAAGACGTTAAAGAACACAAACCACTTGAACACCACACACAGTATAAGAGGCTTTTGAAGTGTCAGTAAAGCCAAATATTATTAAACAATTTTCTTTCTTATATCACCGTCATGATGGTTAAGGGAGAGAGAAAAAGAAGTTAGGTATTGTAGGACCCTGATGAAGGACCCTGGTGTAGGACCCTGACGACAAAGGACAGCCCTCGACTTTCCCTTCGTCTCTGTTGCATTGTAGGAGACGACGTGTCATGATTCACCTGTTGCAACCTCAGTGTCCTGTGTGTGTGTGTGTGTGTGTGTGTGTGTGTGTGTGTGTGTGTGTGTGTGTGTGTGTGTCCTACAAAGGTGATACTTCAAGCCCCAGTGACAGATCCTGTACACACGACAAACCACGGTATAAAAACCCTTCTAATTGGGTTCATTGTCGCAGAGGAAGATGATGCGAGACTCGGGTATATAAAACTTAACACACACACTAG
>NW_024729477.1:275000-370000 GCF_018991925.1 Homarus americanus | reverse complement strand
TATTCCTTTCGCGAGACAGCTGCGACAGTACAGGTGTATCCCATTGATTACCTTAGCAAGTGAGGTACACATAGGTGGTAATGAACCATATGGTGGAGCGGAGATGGTGCTCAGGTGGGGCTGTGTGTTGCCGGGCACTAACCCACACACACCCAGGCCCCACCACAGCCACACCGCTCACCCCGTGGAACACCTCGGTCCTTGGATAAACATACACATGGTTTATTTAGCACGTGGTATTAGACTTGCATTATGTACACAAGCTTGAGTATTGTACATGCACTCCACAAACAGGCCACGACCTGCGGAGTACAGAGACATGAAGACCATCACGTGGCGTCCTTCCCTCCAACACTTCGGCAGGGATAACCACGCAGGTAGTCTACTGCATCATACACCAGGTGAGTGTAATTAATAAGGAAGTAAATAATAACAGGTACCGTATATTACATTCATCTATAATCCAGTATTCGGTGTCTCTATGGCCGTGTGTGTGTATTCGTTAATGTTTACACGGGCGTATGTAAGTCTACCTGAGTGTCAGTAAACAAACGAGAGACATCAACACCTTCATGTCAACACAGTATACTTTAAAGGTCTAGTAATTAACTCTGACGTCTTGCTATACATCAAAGTCTTCCACTCTTCCCTTTACCACTGAGGCAGATAAAACCTTTCAACCTCATAAACAATAAACTTGAGAAAAAAAAAATAATACTTTGGTATTTTATAAACATAAGCATTACTAACATAACTGAAAGTATATAATTAATTACTAAAGTTATGGTGAATTATACAGTCTATATATAATTGAATTTCAAGGGATTAGTCAGTTAATTACAGTAAATTATGAATTATTTCACTGGGAAGATTTACAATAGTTATCAATTACGGTGTTCATGGATCAGTCCATTAAACTTAATTATTTGTATTAATTATCTCATTCCCGTCTATTTATAAATTTAATTATACATTTACTAATTTCCTTTTATATTCATTAAATTATAAACTATTTACTTAATTTAAGCCTAAGATAAGGCAGGATAAAGGTACTATAAAGGAGGAAAGACGAGAGATACCTATCACCAGTGCGCTACAGATCAGTACTGAGGAAAGGACAGCTACCACCACTCTATATACGGTCCAAGTACAAGGTATGAGGCAGCCCTTAGGAACCATTTACAGGTGGATACACAGTCGAGCAAGGAGGTGGCAGTGCAAGATTAACAGAAAGGAAGATCCAGGCCCCCCCTCCCCACCCCCCCAGATAAGGTATTCCCTGTCACACCTCCACGTTATCTCCCCTAATGATATAAACTACGACCCTCCACCTGTTAATTAGCCCAGGTAAATTAATGAGGATGGCGCCTTAGGGTTTTTGCTTCGTCGATGTTGATCTTAAATCTATATAAATATTCCCGAGATAAATAGATGATCTGGGAGGGACAGGACTTTTATTAGCGATTTTTACAATGAAAGAATAATATTAATCGATTATGAACGCTCGATATATATACTGTATATACGCACTGATTAGCCAATACTTGCTCTGCCCTTACTAGGATTTAGATATACGCAGAATATTCGTAGCAGTTTTATACCGAATATAACTCCTACACTGTTATCTTAGCACCACTATCTCCAGAAACTATCCAACGGCTATCCAGAATACTAACCACCTTTCACATTATATCATGGCGCTAAAATAACAAAAGAATTTCTAATCCTATCACGTCAAAATAAACAAAAACAAAACACACAAAACCTCAATACAAAATCCATCAAAAGCTTTAAAAAAAAAATAATACCTCCAAAAAAATAATAATCCCTAGATACATTTCACTAAAAACTGAAGGAAATGTACTTAAAAAAAAAACAGTGGGTAGTATGTGTTTGCCCAATTTGGAATGGGTAATATGTGTTTGCCCAATTTGGAATGGGTAGTATGTGTTTGCCCAATTTGGAATGGGTGTCGTGATGAAATAGGCCAGAAGGAGAATAAACGGTTGCCTTGATAGTGTCACCATAGAGGGAGACAAATGGATGAGGGTGGTATCGCCATCTCCCATCCCCTCCCTTAGACACCTCTATAGTATGGGAGAAGGACATAGGACCCATACCAACTCCCCCTTAAAAGAATCCTTATAAAGAGAATAGGATTTTAAGGAATTCTTGTTTGTACGAAAGGAATATGTAGAGTTAATATTTTTGAGGGTGATGATGATGATGATGGTGATGATGGTGATGATGATGATGATGATGATGATGGTGATGATGATGATGATATTCTTAAAAATAAATAGATTCTCTTTTCCTTCTTCGTATTATTACTATTATTATTATTAAAACGATAAGTGAAACATCGCCAATATCAAAGTGAGAGAAGTACAAGGTGAAAGAAGTACAAGGTGAAAGAGATACAAGGTGAGAGAAATACAAGGTAAGGCTAAGTAAGGCATCCCCGCCACATCCATCACAGGTAAATGAGGTGAATTTCTGAATATGGGTTAATGAACAGGTGTTATCTTAGGTCCTGTCTCTCTTAGGTAAATCATAACCTAACCTAACCTAACCCCGCACCTCACCCCCCCCCTGCCATGTGTCTGTGGGCATGCAGTTACTTGTGTGTGTGTGTGTGTGTGTGTGTGTATGTGTGTGGTTATTACACAACAAGAGCCAAAATAGCCAAATAATTTCACAAAGTACCATTTATTATTACAACTTTTAATAACTTTCCCGCAAATGAGGATCAGGATTTTATTTTTGGTCCTGTCTATCTTGTCCGTCTGTCTGTCTGTCTGTCTATCCCCCCAAAATAACTCTAGAACACATCAGATTTTCGACTCCTAAAAGAAAACAATGACATGGGATATAGACAGACAGACAGACAGACGAGTGAATGGACGGGAGACGGACGGGTGGATAAATGGACGGACGGGCCTAGACCACAGCTCTCTTCCCACTAGATTAAATATTTGGGATATAAAAGAGAAGAAACCAAAAATAACTAGATAATTAAAGAGAAATAAAACGATACTAAAAAAAAACAAAAGAAAAATCTGATAAAACTACAAAAATAAAAGATCCGTAAACAAATGAACAAAAAAAATTACAAAAAAAAGAAAGAAAAAATACTGGGAAAAGGAGAGAGAAATCGTAGATATAAGGTAAAAAAAATCAATAAAAGATACCAAAGAGAGAGAGCGAGAGAGAGAGAGAGAGAGAGAGAGAGAGACTATCTGAACCTGCTGACAAATAATCTTCTGGCGCGGTCATGAGGAACTTACACTCCCTCTCTGGCTGTATAAGGTTTGTTGACATCCAGACATTCACTCAGGCATGTGTGACCTGACCTAACCTAACCTAACCTAACCTAATCTAACCTAACCTAACCTAACCTAACCTAACCTAACCTAACCTAACCTAACTTAAAATACCCTCTTATCCTTGACCTATAACGTGGTACTATTCAGATGTAAACTTTGTCTGGATACCATGAACACTGTACAGTCTCACACAAATCTTATCCCTTAATAAAAAAAAAATTATCCATATTATTATAACCTAACTACGTTTATCCATCATCAAATCCATAGAAATAATCCATCGTTTCTATATAAGTATGTAGGTATAGAAAACTGTGTATTAATTCATCTCTATATTCTTCCACTTGACTCAACTCAATAGAAAAGTAAGGATCATATATCAACTTATCAAGCGTTATATCACCTCCACTCTCACATCTCCATTCGGCATCAGAGTAGGTAAAAATATCGCTGTCATTATCAACGATGGATCGAGGTCACGAGAGGAACATCCATGAATATTATTATGACCTAGAGAACATAACACTCGTCTTCTCTTACGTGTAATATGTTTCTTTGCCACATAGGGGATGATGTGGCCTAAAAAAACAACAAGAAATATGTATCGTGAAATTAAGAGAAACAAGAATATAATAATAATAATAACTTTGAAAAATGACCAAAATCCTTTAAAAATATAATAATTACAATTTATAAACCAATACTTCTAATTCCCATTTATAATCTTCTTTGACACACACACACACACACACACACACACACACGGGGGGATACATTCGTCTACTTAACATAACCTCACTATTGTTTATATTTCTAAGTCACTCTGATGCAATATTTACCATGTACTTTTTAGAAACACTATTACTTCATTGTCTTGTACACTTAAGTATTTAGGATAATTTTTAACATGCACTTGAATATAATGTAGTACCCTTGTGAACACCACTTAATGTCGTTTTAGCATAAGCTTTGAGTAAATACTTTTGTTACACATAAAAAAATAGTGGTTCCTCTTCATTGCATTAATCACACTTGCAACACTCTGGTCACACTCCAAGGCGTTGGGATTTGAGTTGAAGGAGACAGGCACAAGACAGACGCAAAACAGACGGGGAGCCTCGGTCAAGGAAAACAGGTGCTACTTTTTGTACAGGTGGGTTGGACAGTAGTTAATAAATGACCAGGTAATTATAAGCATTTGTCTCTAAAGTTAATTATCAAACTCCAAGCAGGTTTCTATCTAACGTAACATTCACTTATGATGGTATAATCACAGCACTAACTTGTCTATAATAAATTCGTAAGCAATAATCATCATTTATCACATCACAGAAAGAAAAAAAAAACTCAATTACTGCAAGTCTTTAAACCACATCTTAAGCTCCTAAGAGAGTTGTAAATAAACAACCAAGACGAAGGCGCCGACGCTGTAATACAATATTCAGGAAGCTCCCCCCATAAATCAGTTCACCAAGTCCATAAAAAAAAAAAAATTCCTGACTGACCTGAATGCTCATCTCCTCAGAAAATATGAGCTGTGAATACTCCGGGATAACCTTAACGACACAGCCTGAGTAGAAAGACGAAAAACAGACACGCCGACGGAGGCAAGTGGCAAGAGGTTGGAGAAGATCCCTTGAATAGTGAAGTGAGGCGCGTGGCCACAACAGATGTTCCAGAGAGGTATGTGGGGTGTCCTGCGTCAGGTGGGTGGTGATGGACAGGGTGTCTGGTGGAGATGTGAGTGGAGAAGGGTGTAGTAGGTCCTTCGTGAGGTGGGTATAATGATCAGGGCGTCAGTGAGGAATGTAAGGTGTAAGGAGTGTGAGTTCTGCGTCAGGTGGGTGTTGGTGTTTGGGTTCTTCAGGGTGTCAAGGTGGACGAGAGAGAGAGAGAGAGAGAGAGAGAGAGAGAGTTTGGAAACATGAATAGATGGTGTTCCTTCGTCAGATAGGTCTTGGTGGTAGAGGTGCATGAGGATGGTGGTCAATCCAAGGGGTATTATATCAACCTCCTGAAAAAGACTTGTATCCATCCCACCATCAACCAGAAACCAACAAGATTTTTCCCATCACAGGTACACAAAAATCTTAATAATCATAGTCGAATTTTAAAAGATTTCACCTTTTTTTTTTTACCATAATATCTAATACACGAAACATATATCCAAACTTGAGAACTGATACACGAATTACATACACGCTTACTAACTAAAAAAAACAAAAACACACGAATTCTAATCCTGAGAGATAAAAGATATACACTAGACATACATCCGAACACTAACCTTCTAAAATGTAAACAAGAATCATTCGAACACTGACACACGAAAAACCAACCAAACACATTTTATTGTAACAGTGACGAGCAAAAAGTCAAAACATGAATCCTAACCTTTGTTCTACTCTAATGGCCAATACAAACACAGGTAAAGTGATGTGTCTTAAATACATTTTCTCCGGTATTTGTAAATTCACAATGTGTAAGGTTACTCTGCACTCCTCTCCACCATGGGCCTCTTAAGACACTCTCAAACACACGTGATGTGCATTAGTTTTTGACGCCATTGGAGAGATATTTGGAGCTACAGTCATGTATGTAGTTTCAGGAATAAAATACAGAAGTTGGGGATCTACACCACGACAGATATACAGTACAGCAAAATCCTAACCTGAGTTACATGATATAATAACCAAATTAGATGATGATATAATTGTAAGTGATAAAAAAACATTAAAAATATTATTTTATACTCAACTGGTAATATATACACACACACACACACACACACACACACATACACACACACACACACACACAAACTTACTTTTCAAGCTTATGCCGGCGTCAAGGTGAGAGTTGTATGCTGGATGTCGAATACCGATTGCTGCCCCTCCCTCCTTGCTGGGGGGGGTGGAGGAGAGGGAGGATGAGATGGGGAGAACCCCATTAAATGCGTCTCTGTCTGTCTGTCAATGCTTTACTGTTCTCTGTCACCTAATCAGCGTTGTTAACGTCAGTAGAGTCTGTCTCGCTCGTCTGTCAATCCGTTTATTTATCACGCTTAATTCAAGTCTGTCTGTCTGTCTGTCGTTCTGTTCGTACTGGCGCCCACTTTTGAAAGTTCAACTCAACCACCAAGGATTAATCTCAAAGCAAAAGGAAGATCCTCTCAACCCAACCTAACCAACCGTCAAATCAACAACCAAACCAAGCCAACCAAGTCAAACCAAACCTAACCAAACTGCTGCTGCCAAACCAAGCCAAACCAAACCAAGCCAAGCCAAGCCAAGCCAAGCCAAGCCAAACCAAGCCAAGCCAAGCCAAACCAAACCAAGCCAAGTCAAGCCAACCTACAAGGAGAAGTAATTCGAAATCCAAGAGCTCATTTCCTGTTCGCAATATAATGAACCCCACCAAAGCAACATTCACAAAAGAGCTTTAATCAGACAGCAGTTTATTTAGGACCGTCCCCTTTCTCCTCTTGTGTTCATAAAGCGGCAGCAACTCCTTAATGGGGACGTCCCGGTTATAATAATGGAGGGCGCGGCGTTTGTATATATATATATATTTTTTGGGGGGAGTTATCTAAAGCTCTGTGATTTACTACCCAGATAAATTGATGATAACATGCACCATTACCCTTCTCGTGGTGAGGATAGGGCACAGGTTAGGAGTGGGAGGAGGAAGAGGTAGAATAGGTAGAAAGAAAAGGAGGAAAGGAGGAGAAGGGAGTAGAGGAGGAGGAAGTAAAAAAGGACGAGGAGAGGAAGAGGAAGATTAAAAAGAGGCAGAAAGAGATCGGAGAAGAACAGGAAGAAAGAGAAGGGAGAGGAGGAGAAGGACGCGAGGAGAAGGTTCAAGGAAAGGTAAAGGAGGAGAAGGAGGACGAGGAGAAGATGATGATGACAAGGAAGAGGAGGAGGAAAAATATCAGGATGAGAGAGAGAGAGAGAGAGAGAGAGAGAGAGAGAGAGAGAGAGAGAGATTGGTGACAGATGACACGCGCCCCACCTCGAGGAAAACATGCTAACGTCACTGGATGGACAAGGGCGGGACGCTGAGCCAGATGTTGTTTGCACTCTCAACCTCCAGCTGAAAAAAAAAAATACTGCAACGTGAAGATATTGTTGAGACCAAACGTTCACAATGGAGACAACGGCGCTAGTGTCGACAGCTGAACGTAAGATAAAGAGACAATCGTGCCATTATTAACAGCTGAACGTAATATTGTGAACAGGCGAAAGTATAAGATAAACAGTGGTATTATTAAAGAGCTGAAAGTTTGATAAGAAGACACCTTGAACTTAAGATAGGAACACAGAGTCTAATAATAAGACTCAGACAAGATGACTATAAATATTTGAAACATTTATCAAGTAAAATAGAACTGCCGTGTAAACTGTCCTTGTTGAAGACTCGTGATGCTGTATACATTGATTTTGTTGTTGTTGTTGTTGTTGTTGTTGTTGTTGTTGTTGCTCCTATCAGAGTAGTGTAGGAGGTGACACTATGGTATATCTTGTCAGTACCCATTGTTATTTAATTCAATAACTTGTAAAAGACTCCACCGATTGAGATGATATTTTGTTGGCATCTTCAAAACAAGAAAACTTACATCACATTCAGAGATCAGTATTTTCCATATTCATTAACTAGATTTATGACCCGTTTTCCACTTTAGAAAATTTCAACGGGGTTATACCTAGAGATTAAGCTACAGCAAATACTCCTGTTGGTTGTAGATCAGAAGCAATTGTACTAGTGTAGGTGATGAGACGTTTTAGTATAACTCGTACAAGACCCAGACAAAATACCTCATAAAGTTACTCAGAATTCCCAAGATCAGAAAGTGGGTTCAGAACACCTTAAGTCTAGGAGTGGATTGTTGTGTTTTTGGGTGTTGGACGAAGTTAGCAGTGTAAAAAAAGGTGTAACAGGAGACACAGCTCACAATATCAATTAACTCATCTGCTAAAACGCACGGAAACCCACACACAAGCAAGCACACAACACACACACACACACACACACACACACACACACACACACACACACACACACCTAAGAAAATACGTAAGAAGATCAGTATTGACCTGGCGTGTTTGGCCAAGTGAGGTAGCTACATCACGAGGTCACGGTGAAGCCACAAGCGTCCCTAAGGAGGTCATCACGGGTCACGCAAGACGGCTACAGGTGACCAGATGAGTTATGCTCTTACCCGAACATTCTTGATGGTGATTTAGTTTGCCTGCTTCTCCTCTTACTTATTACCTGTTTATCTACCTGCTTACCCCCCCCCCCTTCCCTTGCCTGCCTACCTGTTCACTTGCCTGCATGCCTACGTGCTCGCTTGCCGATTTGCCTACCTGTCTCTCTACCTGTTCATCTGTCTACTTACCTGCCCACCTACCTGTTTACCTCCCTGATTGTCTACCTGCCTGTCTCTATTACCTATTCACCATCCTGACTACTTATCCACCTGCCTGTCTAAATCACCACATGTTGAATAAGAATAAAATTAAAGTTATTATTAACATATAAGCCAAAAATGCTGTAGGTAGTTCGCAAAATATCAAGTAATTTAAGAATAACATGTAAAGTAGTCCTAAGTAGTGTTGATATCAAGAGTATAAAGGGATATACCCACTGTGTTATGATCAATGTCCTAAAAATGTCCTTACTAGATCCATAAAGTATTGGCACACATAGAGAGACTCGCATAACAAAATTCAAATGTGGCAATAAAATGCAGCTGAGAAAATACAAAAACATATTTCCAGTAGATCACAGTATATGAACAAGGTGTTCGTTTCAGGATTATAAAATATCGTCAAGAATCTCCAAACTCGACAAGCCAAGTAACTTCTGTGACTGTCACCACTCTGTATGCTGACGGGGACACTGATGTATCCACCTTGTCGTAATGCCATTCATGTTTATAAACTCTCAATGTCTGCTTCACATCAGAGACCAAACGGAACACAAAATTAAAAACAACAAAAAAACAAACAAAAAAAGGTGCCATCAATAAATAAGAAATTCTCGAAAGAGATTGTTACAACTGGATCTCTGAATACTATCTTGGCAGTGGCAAAACATCTCCCGTAAGAGGACTATAGCTGTGACACTCGGCAAGGAGGCAAGAAGCAGTTAGTACATCAGGCCAAAGAACAGGTTAACCAAGCAGGATAGACAAGTTCACATAAAACTACATAATTACAACTCCGATAACGACATAGATATTGTGACAAGGAACTTTTTTAATCATAGAAGCAAATAGATTTAAACGATGTAAGGTCAAGGTTTTAAGGTCAAAGGTCAAGGTCGCAGCTCTGATAAAGGCACTACACTCTGACGCCATCCTCGAGTATTATATAGTTAGTGAAATGTTAAGTTTAGTAGTGTAGTGTTGCGTTGTCTTGTCGTCTCGTAAATTATAACACTGGAGCTCGTTATGTCCATGTGAACAACTGTTAGGTTAGGTTGGGTTAGGTTAGGTTTAAATTCATGATGTATGTTGTCTATGTAGTAAAACAACATTATTTAACCTACAATGACAGTCTGTAAAATGAAAAAAAAATAAGATCATTATTCTTATTAGATTTAATTAAACATTATTTTTAACATGTTTTACCGGCACAACACAGGTGCTAAAGTGTCTAATGATTTACCTGGTGACGGTAGTAATTAACCACCTGGGCTAAGAAAATGAGAGAGAAGTAATGTAAAGGAGATAAAATGAGAGAGAAACAATATTAATGAGAGAAAATGAGAGAGTAATGAGAGAAAATGAGAGAAAATAGTGAGAGAAAATGAGAGAGAAGTAATGTAAAGGAGATAAAATGAGAGAGAAACAATATTAATGAGAGAAAATGAGAGAGAAGTAATAGAATTCAAACATTATGAAGACATCCGACACATACCAAAAGATCTCAAGACACACCAATCTTACTCACAAATGATCATCCATCAGCCACACACGCCAGTCAGCCAACCAGCCGGCCAGCCATCCATCCATCCATCAGCCAGCCAGCCAGCCAGCCAGCCAGCCAGCCATCCATCCATCCATCCATCAGCCAGCCGACCCTCACTCTACCAACAGCTTTAAAAATATTTCATGGGTCATAAATCAATTATTATGAAATGGAGATAAGAAATTGAGATGTCTAACGTCACTCTGTTGTGGGGGCTGAACTATACGTTGTGGGGACTGGACTATACGTTGCGGGGACTGGACTATACGTTGTGGGGGCTGGAACTATACGTTGTGGGGCTGAACTATACGTTGTGGGGGCTGGACTATGTTGTGGGGCTGGACTATACGTTGCGGGGCAGACTATACGTTGTGGGGGCTGACCATACGTTGTGGGGGCTGGACTATACGTTGTGGGGGACTGGGACTATACGTTGTGGGGGCTGGACTATACGTTGTGGGGGCTGGACTATACGTTATAATAATGGTACTGGTGGGGTCTTTTTTGATAGGTCCCTTTGGCTTACATATATCCCCTCACCTAACCTAACCTAACCTAACCTAACCTAACCTAACCTAACCTATATATCCCCTCACCTAACCTATATATCCCCTCACCTAACCTAACCTAACCTCACCTAACTTAATCAAACCTCACTTAACCACGTAACGTAGCCTAACCTAACCAAAGCTAACCTAACCTAATCTAACTTAACCACTTAACCTAACCTAACCCAATCACTTGTACTAATATTACAATTATACCGATAATATAAACAGATTACCTATATACTGTTTATATATTTATACATATTATTAAAGTTTATTAGAGTCTGTATCTTATTTAAGTCTCAAGTGTGTAGTATAATTCCGGGTTGTGTTTCATAACGTCAAGTGTTGGGAGATATTTACTGGGCAGGTCTCAGGCGTAGTCAGGGCTAGACACTTAACATCGATTTATGCTAATTTGTTTTTTTTAAAGATTATAGAACCTTTTTTTATGCATCCAGCCATGGTGTGTGTGTGTGTGTGTGTGTGTGTGTGTGTGTGTGTGTGTGCGTGTGTGTGTGCGTGTGTGTGTGTGTGTGTGGTCAGGATAATAGGTGATTCTTATTTGAAAATCACATAAATCTAAAAAAAAATAATAATAATTAAAAGAAACTACAGTGTTTAGTGATATATGATGACGTCACAGGTAAACAACCGGTAAAGTTATATAATTATATTGACATTTAGTCGTGACGAGATGAAAGGCAAGTACGTCAAGCATTAGTGACCTGTGGTAGCCATGTGTCTGACCTTTGACCTCAGGACCCGGACGTGCCTGGTCATACCCACGCCCTTGACCACCCAGCAGGGGAAGGAGGAGAGAGAATGAGTGGGAAAGAGGAGAGGGAGTGAGTGGGAAGGTGGTGTCCAACGTCCCTCAGTTTAATAATTATCCATCACCAAACGTCTCTCACTACGCTACACTGTATTTTTACCTCTATTCCTTTTGCTTTTACCTGTCTGTCTGTCTGTCTGTCTGTGTGCCTGTCTATTTCTCAGTGACTCTATATATTCTTCTCTGTATAGCTATGTTTGAGCCTTATCTACCCGTCTACCGTCAATTCTGTCTGTGTCTGGCTATCCATGACTGTACCTCTGTCTCTACTGTTTATGTCTCCCCTCGGCTCATATCAGTGTCAGCCGGATTTTCGTCATCAGCCTAAGAGAAGCCGTCAGCTACTCTCCTTCCTTATCTCACTAATTGTAAACAACAGTAGCGGGAGGGGGGGGGCATTATGTTATACCTGCTCGGGTGGTAATTGGCGACAGTAGTAGTAGTCGACAGTAACAACAGTAATAGTAGATAGTGACAGTAGTAATTGGCGACAGTAGTAGTAGTCGACAGTAACAGTAGTAGTAGTCGACAGTAACAACAGTAATAGTAGATAGTGACAGTAGTAATTGGCGACAGTAGTAGTAGTCGACAGTAACAATAGTAATAGTAGATAGTGACAGTAGTAATTGACGACAGTAGTAGTAGTCGACAGTAACAACAGTAATAGTAGATAGTGACAGTAGTAATTGGCGACAGTAGTAATAGTCGACAGTAAGAGCGGTAATAGTCGATAATAACAGCAGCAATAGTCGATAACAGCAGCAATAGTCGACAGAAACAATAGTAATAGTCGACAGTAATAGCCGTAATAGTCGACAGTGACAGCAGTAACGACGACAGGAACCGCAACAGCATCATCAACCGCAGCAGAAGAGACAGACAGTTACACCAGCAGAAGAATCATCGGGAATTTAAAACAACAGCAGTGTCGACAATCCTAGCATCAGCAGGAAAAGCAGCAGAATCATCACAACACAAAGTAAAAACTAGAAGAGCACGCGCGTGTGTGTGTGTGTGTGTGTGGGTGTGTGCGTGTGTGCGTGTGTGTGTGTGGGTATGCGTGTGTATGTGTGTGTGTGTGTATGTGTGTTGATGATCGTCTCTGCTTGTGTTACAGTGACCTTGGTTAATTATTCTTTACGTAAAGCCTTGACCTCTGATCTTCCCGTGACATTGACCTATTAGAGACTTTTAATTATCACCACAAGAGTTATTATTAGAATGATCTTTTGACCTCTAATGGTAAGTAGTGACCTTGTGCTGTGACACGATAAACAAGTAAACATACACCCCACTCGTTGACTCTATCATCTACCCTGTACACACTCCCCTTCTCCTCTCCACGTCTCTACTCCCCTACACCTCACCCACGTCTCTACACCCTCTCCCCCTCCTCCCCTACACCTCTACACACCCTCTCCTCCCCCAGGCGTCTACCAACACCCGAAGGACCGACCGACAGTGATGTACGACACACGACAAATCGCTCCTTCGGGTTTTCATCGACGCGGATGGTGTAATTTCTCAGGTTCAGGACAGACTGATGATGCCTGCCCCCACACGCCCCCCCTTCCTGTCAATGCTTCCTCCGCCACACTAGGATAGGTTCTGTTGGATTAACCCTACACCTAACCTAACCTAATCTAACCTAACCTAATCTAACATAACCTAACCTAACCAATAAACCACAAACCATTAAATAATATCAATGCTGGCGATCTGTTCTAGCCACTTTAATAGTCGACCATATGTAACTATGAATCGATGAGAAAGAACACAATGCACTGAACACAGAAGCACACGTTGCCTATAGGTGAGGAGGGGAGAAGGGGAGGTGGAATGGGGAGGGGGAGAGGATGGGAAGGGGAAGTGATGACAGGAGGGGGAAGGGGAAGGGAGAAAGAAATCAGTTGGTCGTATTTATCAAACACATCGATTACGTCAGGTCTTATGCGAACGGTCCATCATACCAGTTACCTTTATCTCTCTGACGAATTGTGATGTATTGGTTTAGTAAATTGTGGTGTTTTTGATGGCGTTCACTGACACCTTTAACGACTTAATGTTTGTGTTGTAGTTTATAATCCCGTAAACTTTCCCCAACTATAATATATTGTCTTGGCTTATAAAAAAAATATTTTGTTTACCGATATGAGTATTTACATAATGGTTATTGAAGACCTCGTATATAACATGACGTCTACTTAAGAATACTAATAGATTAAACACTACAATATGGTTTCTGGCACGAAGGGAATGCTATATGTGGAGGAGGTGAGACATGATCGATAATCTCTACTAAAATACATTTGATGAAGAGCCTTATGTATACGACCTATCTTTGTGACCCTCTCACTCATATGCCTCATTAGCATTCATGCATTATCATTCTCTAATGCATGACCTCACCACGGCAATTATCTTTTAATCTAGAGGTGAGCTGCTCCAGGGAGGGGCCGGCTTAGTACACGTCACCGTAAGGTCTTCCCCCACACCGAGTGAAGTTAAGACTATGAACCTTAACTGTAGAAGGAGAATGGTAAAGCTGCTGGTGATGTCCCCCCCACCGCCGCCTGCTGCAGTAGTAGCTGGGTTGGTCGTGGTTAATAGCGTTATCTGTTAAACGGCGCAATTGATCTCTTCAGTCCTTGGCCCTGCTGCGTCAAGTGCTCCTTCAGTCAACTATGATAACTGTTGTAAGTCTCTGGGTTCACCATTAGCTGCCTGTGTCACTTGGTAAACACAAACTCTCCATCAGCTAACTATACCTGCAGTCTTACAGTTTTCCTTTTGGTAATTAAAACACACCACACAACACCTTCACCTGATCATGACACCTGTTGTACGCCTCAAAGCTCACCATCAGCTGATCATGATGGATGGAGGTGGAGTAATTAACAACACACCTGAGATGAAACCCTGAAGCATACAGGTAGAGCACCAGAGAGACCTTGACCCAGTGTGGTGGGTGGCCATGAGGCGGTAAAAACCTCAGACTGTGGCCACTTAACCACGAAGCCTGGGATAACTGTGGCCACGTCATTACCTGCTGTTCTGAACTATAGGCCACGTCATTACCTGCTGTTCTGAACTATAATGTGGTTCTTGTTTAAATGATGTAGCAATTTGTTCTGTTATATACACTCAATGTATCCCCGGTATAATGGCGACATTCAGGACGTCATATCGATGCACATAAGTGATTAGACTCAGTGTTCTTGTTATCAAATATATCCAAACCACAACAACACGTATTTCCTAAACCTTATCACACAGATTTAAACACACAAACAACCCCAGCTGGACCCTCACATGAGCTTTAATTTAAAGTTGAGGAGCCGAAACATCTATTTTTAACCATTCTTTTTTACACTGTTTTAATGTGGCCAAAATGCTCGACACAAACAAGATCAAAACACATCTATATCCGAGAGGTACAAGGAATCATAACCACACAAACTATCCAATTAGCCACAACTAACTATCTTCTGTCCCACTCGAGTGTAAATCACAGTGTATAAAGTGACCACATGTTGCGCCTCCCATAAACATAACCAATCATTTATCCTTCAGGCTCGTCCCAGTCTCACCTCTCTTGGCTCCCAGCGCCGTCCTTATCGATATTAAACTAACACTTCATTATTTATATCAGGAATTTTCCCCAAGTTGAAAATAAACGTTATTTTGGGCGACTACTCCGACCGACTCGATTATCATGACTTATTTGTTGACAGGTGTTGAAACTATTGTATTTCCCGCTGTGGTACTTCTTCAGTTTCACCTCCCGTCTCCACTGATTAGTCTAGCCCCTACACTCCTGCCAGGGCCACGGGAATACATCAAGTCTTCAGGTATCTACACACACACACCTGTTTAACACATTACTCGGTATGAATCACACATAAAAACACATCTCAATGGATTTTCAGTGTATTTACCAATCTGACAATATCGACAGTGGAAAAAAAATACACATGATAAAAAATAATTGGTTATATATTAAGTAAAATCGCCGGGTATTTGACGTCATTCCTCCATTGTTGTCTGTGTAACGACTGTTCAAAGTGTAATGTCCCCACTAACTACTGTATCGTCTATCCGTGAAGAATTACAGAATTACAGAACAAAGTATTGTTAGCCATCGATTATAAAACAGCAGTAGTGTCGGGGAGTAGGGTGGGTGGGGTGGGTCGGGTAGGGTATATGGGGTTGGGTGGGGTGGGGTCGGAAGGGGTGTCGGGTAGGGTGGGTGGGGTGTGGGGGGTGGGGTGGGAGTCGGGTAGGGGTCTGGTGGGGTGGGGTGGGGTTGGGTCGGGTAGGTGGGGTGTTGGGGTGGGGTGACGGGTAGGGGTGGCGAGACACCTTCAGGAACCCCGTGGTGTGGTTTGTATGGCTACCTGCGTGAGGGCGTGGGCCTCCTGGCGGGTCTCCCGGGATTAACACTTACTATAGGTACACCTTGACTCCTGCCTGACCCGCACACCCCTTACCCCACACCACCCCACCCCATCCCCTGCCCCGCCCCGGCCCCGACCAAAACCACTAACTCTCCTTTCAATTTTCCCCACAAACTATAAGACTAGATTCATGTGATTGAGTTTGATTTGCAAAGAGACAAGACAAGAAATTCAGCAAAATTTATTTTACACACACACACACACACACACACACACACACACACACACACACACACCACTCCCTCTGTCTCCACATATCCACTGCCATTGAACTTTTGATTAAATAAAAAAAAAAAAAAAAAAAAGATATTGACTATTTATCACCCATCAGATTAACCACCGATGGTATAAATTTCTCCCTATGGTGATCTGATCGGGAGGTGCAGGGTGACTCGTGGATCACAAGGGAGGGGGTGGGAGGGTAGCAGCATATTCTGATGGGGAGATGACGATGGATTGTCTCTGATCTGCATACCAATCATATGACGGTTTAAGAGTGAGGAGAGGCAGAGGAGCAGCGTGAAGTAGAGAGGGGGGAGGAGGAGGTGAGAGTGTTGTGTGTTACAGTGTTGTGTTGTGTTACGTGTTGTGTGTTACGTGTTGTGTTACGTGTTGTGTTATGATGTTACGTGTTGTGTTATGGTGTTACGTGTTGTGTTATGGTGTTACGTGTTGTGTTATGGTGTTACGTGTTGTGTTATGGTGTTACGTGTAGTGTTATGATGTTACGTATTGTGTTATGATGTTACGTGTTGTGTTATGATGTTACGTGTTGTGTTATGGTGTTACGTGTTGTGTTATGGTGTTACGTGTTGTGTTATGGTGTTACGTGTTGTGTTATGATGTTACGTATTGTGTTATGGTGTTACGTGTTGTGTTATGATGTTACGTGTTGTGTTATGGTGTTACGTGTTGTGTTATGGTGTTACGTGTTGTGTTATGGTGTTACGTGTTGTGTTATGGTGTTACGTGTTGTGTTATGGTGTTACGTATTGTGTTATGATGTTACGTGTTGTGTTATGGTGCAAGCGGTGGTGAATCTTCCTGCTCTGTGTATATTTGTCTGTAAGTTCATCTATCTAGGATTTTTTTTCCTTTCCTTATCTTTCTCTCACTTCCTTTTCTCCTTCCTACCATATAATTTCCTTTCCCCTTCCCCCTTCGTCCTCCTCTTCCTCCATCTTCCATCTACTGTCAGAGAGATGGAGAGAGAGACTTTCTTCTCCCACACTAACTACCTTCTCCCTACGAACCTCTCTCTCTCTCTCTCTCTCTCTCTCTCTCTCTCTCTTCCACCTTCTTTCCATTCTCTCCCTCACCCTCTCATCATCTCCTCCCTCCTTCCATCATCTTTTCCACCCTCCCACTCTCCCCCCCACCCTCTCCACCCTTTCCACCACTCTCCCCCACCCACTCTCCCCCACCCTCCTCTCCCACTCTCCCCACCTCTTTTCCACCCTCCCCCCCCCTCTTTTTTCCCTCTCCCCTCCTCCCCACCCACTTTCCACCTTCTCCCTCCCTCCTTCATTAACACAACACTTCAGTATCCCGCATCATTTAACAACAGGACAACAACACCAAAAAATAACAAGGATTGAGAGTAACCCATTTCCCACCCCTTTCCTACCCCTACCCCTTACGCCACCCCCTTCCCTTCCCCTCCCTCCCCCTGACCTACCTATTCTTCCCTACTGGAGACTCCATCAAACGTCACCGAAAAATACGATCTTAAGTTCTTTTCATCATTCCCGCTGCTCCCGAGTGTGTGTGTGTGTGTGTGTGTGTGTGTGTGTGTGTGTAGAAGAAAAAACGGAAGAAGCTATAACCGTTCCTAACAGATTGACGAGGTTTAACTGTTAATAGGCTATAGATGAAATAGTTATAGATATAGCAACAGGAGCAGCAACAGATGATAATGCTACATAGATAATGATGACAAACAACAAATACTACAGTAGCATCTTTTACTAATTTACCTTTACTCTATAAGTACTTTCATCTTCTTTCTCACTGTCTAAATAACTCTTTAACTTTCCCCCACACGAACACGCTTTGTATAATATTCGAACCCTGGACATTTTCTTCTTTCTCTTATTCCTCTTCCTCTCCCTTCCTTCTCTACCTCTCTGGATGTCCTCCTTCACCCTCACCTCCCGACTAACATCAGGAGGAGGAGGAGAGGGGGAAGAGGGGGGGGGGGCAGTCTCGGCTATAAAACTCAGGGTGTACTTAACGTGGGGTCGAGGCTGGGCAATATGGCAGTATCCCCTCTCTGATTTACACCGTCTTAGACACTCTCCTGCCCTGAACTCTTTATTTCAACACCCACGCCTGTGTACCCTCGAATGGCGTGGCTTGAGTTATGGTTGTGTCTTGTGTGTGTTCGTGAAGCTAAATTATGATTCGTTTAGACTTTAGACTGACGTTTGTTATTGGTGGATCTGTAGATACGTGTGAGTGTTGCTGTGTTATAAGGCTTTTAATGTGTTGGTTATATCTAAAGAGTGTTGCTATGTGTTAATGTGTTTCATGCAGTTATTAGTTTATAGCTATCGTGTGTTGCTAAGATACAATACATATATAGTTTGTTGCTAGGTTACAACACACACACACACACACACACACTAATAGCCAAGGGCAACATATCCTTCAGTTTACCCTTAAAAAGAAAATGTATGTGTCCCAGAGGGGGTGTTGGCTAATAGGTAATTTGACAAATAGGGGTAATTGTAGCGGCGTAAGTAATGGGTTGTCCCGACACGTGCTAATGGTAGGGTCTGTGGTGTATATTGCAGGAACAAAACACCATTTACGGTAGCACCTCATTTACATACGCCATCACGCATGCTCTCAATGGCCCTCTCTCCCTATACCCATTTGAGGAACCCATTATCGAAGGCTTGAGAGTAATCCACTTAGTCTTCCGAACAATTATTACCCGACAAAAATAACACATGATTATTCCACCTGACGAAACTCCTCAGGATAATTTTCCATCGGACAAAATGCAACTGATGTAAATAAATAAATAAATAATAATAATAATAATAATAATAATAATGATAATAATAATAATAATAATAATAATAATAATAATAATAATAATAATAATAATAAAAAAATAAAAATAAAAATAATAATAATAGTAATAATAATAATCCAGCAATTCCTGTTCATTAACGTCCAGATTCCCTTATGGTCCGGGTTCGCATTGGTTGGATTAGGTTAGGTTAGATTAGATTGAGTTAGATTAGGTCAGTTTAGATCAGAATAAATTAGATTGCAGGTTAGATTAGATTGTCAGATTAAGTCAGGTTATATGAAGTTACGTTAGATTAGGTCAGTTTAGTTTGGATTCAGTCACGTTAGATCAGGTTAGGTTAGATTGCTTAAGTCACGTTAGGTTAGGTTAGGTTAGGTTAGGTTAGGTTAGGTTAGGTTAGTTTCAACGGGGATACTGACACTGATTCTTCCCATGTCAATAATATTATGGTTCGTGTATAACAGATGTTAAAGTGTGGGTAAAATTATGGTGGGTGATGTGGTATGGGCGTGATGTATGACTTTTATTTATGGGTGGGACTGTGTTATGGGCGTGGCTTTATTTATGGGTGGAACTGTGTTATGGGCGTGGCTTTATTTGTGGGTGGGACTATGTAATGGGCGTGGCTTTATTTATGGGTGGGACTATGTAATGGGCGTGGTTTTATTTATGGGTGGAACTATGTAATGGGCGTGGCTTTATTTATGGGTGGGACTATGTAATGGGCGTGGCTTTATTTATGGGTGGGACTGTGTTATGGGCGTGGCTTTATTTATGGGTGGGACTGTGTAATGGGCGTGGCTTTATTTATGGGTGGGACTGTGTTATGGGCGTGGCTTTATTTGTGGGTGGGACTATGTAATGGGCGTGGCTTTATTTATGGGTGGGACTATGTAATGGGCGTGGCTTTATTTATGGGTGGGACTGTGTTATGGGCGTGGCTTTATTGATGGGTGGGACTGTGTTATGGGCGTGGCTTTATTTATGGGTGGGACTATGTAATGGGCGTGGCTTTATTTATGGGTGGGACTGCGTTATGGGCGGGGACTTTACGTGTAGATGGGCGGGGCTTTACATATGGGCGGCACCATGGGTTAGGTTGAGCTTTATCTGTGGGCAGGACTGAGTTATGGGTGAGGCTTTACATACACACGTAACTAAGGAACTGACCTATGTGGGCGGGCACGTGTGGGTGGCGGGGGTTCTAGAGATCACCAGATGTGGGCGTGGGCGAATGAGGAATGGGCGGGGATCGTAAAAACACCATTGTAATTGGATATACTTGCGGCTTAAGATGGGATATACACGCCCATAGTATAATATGAGTTGTAAATAAGCAAAGAAGTGGACATTTACAGTAATATATTGCATCAAGTACAGGTAATGGTAAATATATTTCAGAATTAATCGGTACGTAATCAATCCTTATAATCAATAAAGTCTTTTACCTTCATTTTGCGTTAAGGATTGCCTAAGGACACTCTGTACACCTACGTCCGTAAATTTGATTTTTTTTTTTTTTTTTTTTTTTTTTTTTAAGGAATCACCAGGTCTCGTCTGAATACGTGTCGAGTCTAGGGAAGTAAAGTTTGTTTATATGACCATCAGTCCTCCGGCAGGTTCGGACGGTAGCACCACACACCAGTAGGTCGTAGGAATGAGTAGGATCAGGTTACCTTGTGGGGTCAGGGGAGGAGGAGATGGTCACAAATACGTTTTGAGATTGTTCTTTTGAGAGTTGAAGACTGGAGCCTTTACATCCAGACTACGATCAAGGTGTTTGTGTGGACGGTCACCATATTTGTGTGTGTGTGTATGGTCACCATTTGTGTTTGTGTGTGTGTGTGTGTGAGTATCTGTGTGGTCACTATGTTTATTTGTCTGAGTGGTCACCATGTTTGTATTTCTGTCTGGTCACTATATCCCTGTCTGTGTGACCAGAGTTTTGTAACAAGCGAAGGAATGTGATTTTCTTCCGACTGTTGACCATCTTGCTACAAACACCAGAGAAAAACTACAAACAAGTCTTTTCCGCTTTACTGCTGCCCCCAAACAATTCTCATAATCACAAACAAAACAACCACATCAGATGTTTACTACTAGATAGAAAAAAAAACACAATCTAAATAGCTGTCAGATATTCCAAGAGTTGTCGGAGAAACATTCAGTCATGGGATAAGAACAACGTCGTGACCCGGATTTATGCCAATGTCCTAAGATAACAACAAAACTATGCAACAGTTTACCTGGACAAATAAGTCACTTACACCTGTAATGAGATACATCTATATCAACAAAGAATGAGGTGAATGTATGTTGGCTGTCACAATAGTCTTCACCTTTCTCTTTCTCTCCACTGCATTAACCCTTTGGATAACTGAAGGGGTTAACTCATAATAATCAAAGGGTTAACTCATAATAATCAAAGGGTTAGGTCATAGTATTCAAAGGGTGAAGAATTATTGACATAAAGAAATTATTTAGAGATAACCTTCTGCTAATTTACTTTTACATAATATATTTCTACACAAAAAGTTAAAAATATTACAATGAAAATTATTATGTATTTTCATTTAGCTATAACGCATACAGGTAAATACTCCGTGAGGGAAAATTAACTAATGGGTTTGACACTATTCTGCCCTCGTTCAACTCGCACCTGTTAAAAACGGAGGGGAGGAGGAAGAAGAGAGGAGGAAGAAGAAGAGAAGGAGGAAGAGGAAGAATAAGGGGGAGGAGGAAGAATAAGAGGGAGAAGAAAGAGGAAGAATAAGGGGAGGAGAAGGAGGAAGAATAAGGGGAGAAGGAGGAGGAGGAGGAGAAGAAGGAAGAATCATACAAAGGAAAGGTAAGTTAGAATAATTGCCTAAGACCTATTCCTCATGTTGTTGTTGTTGTGTTACGTTATTTTACCTCCTTGAACTATGTGTTTGAATGGGTGTATGGCGGCGAGACTATGCGTAGGAGTGGTTTAATCCCTTGCCCCTCCCCCCAATAAAAAAAAGAGTCTAAGAAGATTCC
This sequence comes from Homarus americanus, assembly GCF_018991925.1. Taxonomy (NCBI): domain Eukaryota; kingdom Metazoa; phylum Arthropoda; class Malacostraca; order Decapoda; family Nephropidae; genus Homarus; species Homarus americanus. Next base: position 347,793 of record NW_024729477.1, on the reverse strand, counting down.
TGTCACTTAGATAAAAAAATAAACACGGTAGGGTCCGAGATTCAGTAGGTCGTGTAGTGTAGATTTACGTCTCAGCTCGTGATAATAAAATTTTAATGCCAAGGAGCCTGGCATATACATCCGCTATCCACTACCTCCCTCTATATGAATCCCTTCTCCTTCCTTCCATCTTATTACGACCATAGGAATTCCCTCTACCTACATAAACACTGTAAACAAAAGCTCTAGTTCTTATTAATTTTCTGATATATTCAATCTGGTCCCCAAGTTGTTATGGTTAAGTATAGGGTCTCAGAGGGTTTAGAATACTCAGGTGGTCAACGACACTAGCTATAGCCTTCATTGTCCACGTAATCTACCTCCTGGATACATTTAGTTTACTACACCTCTGCTATACAAGTGACTACTGAGACCTCACTCACCTTAATCCTATGTTCTGAGCCCCACACACACACACCCAAAGTTAGTGTATAAGCTTGTGACACTGAGAGGCGATAGAAGGAAAGTATTACCACCACTACTATCTACTACTACTTTTTTCTACTACTACTACTATGACTACTACTACAAACTACGACTACTACCTCGACCAATATTTTGACCCCTTTCCTAATTACCACAAGCACCACCAGTACTACCATTGCTACCTCCCACTTCACCAATATTATTCTATAACACTGACAAGCTACAACTATCACATCTATCACCACCATCTCTTTACCATTACAACTTTAACCCCTAATAACCTCCCCAAATACAACTACAACACCACTACAACTATTATATAACTCTTACCACACAGACACCCCCCTCCCTCCCTCCCTCCCCCACACACACACTGCCATTATCACCACCACCACTATATATATGTCAACCTACAGCATAAGCACAATATACACCTAGCACCATCACTGTTTACTGGAAGCTGTCTCTATCACCACCATCTCCCACCCGCGTCCTCCTTGCCACGACCTCTCCCATCATCACTATCATCACCACCAAAACAAGGAGCTCGGGAGATAACTGCATAGCCGGACTCAACCCACCAAACACAGGCGAACCAAAAGAGGGCATCGACAATCTATTTCACACACGACACAGGAGAGTATAACAGGATATAGATCACGAACAATAGAGATATTTAACAAACACAACCCAACGTTACTCTCCGGGATAAATTTAGTCGTGTTATGATAATAGAATAAATTTAACATCATTAATTTTACGTAGATGTATAAGAGAGATCAATTTTCACGTTTCTAATATTTGCGTTTTGGTCATCAGACAAAATATTAATTATCATTAATTTCTTCAATTTCATTTTTTACAAGTAGAAAAATTCAATATTGTTTTACTGATAAGGAACATTTACTCTCATTAAGATAAAGTGAATGATATAACGAATAATTTTTCTTCAGAAGTCATATTGTGGTGTGTGTGTGTGTGTGTGTGTGTGTGTGTGTGTGTGTGTGTGTGTGTGTGTGTGTGTGTGTCCAATATGAGAGGAAAATTATAACTAAAAGAATGCGAGATATTATTAGGACTGTCATAGCATAACTCACCACGAGACAGCATATGAGTCAATCAAGAGAAACATTCATAGTGCTACCTGACGCATCCAGAAATCATATACCTTTGGCTAATGTTCCATCGATATGTTTTCCTAGGATTATTTACAGTCATTCGTGTTTGTTTTATATAATTATATCAAGAAATGGTGATATAATTTGTTAAAAGAGTAACATTATTAACTAGCAAGCTATTGAAGTTAATTACTTTCCTCCACACCGTTTATTACCTGAGTTACCTGAGCGTCATGGCTTGGTAATTACGCCTACCTGCATAATCTACCTTTAATAACTGTCTCACAACTGTCTACATTTTCTACATCCACTAACTACCTCAGCCCCATAGCTTCTACTAATTAATCAAACCTCATTAACTTCCAGAACTTTCTCTACTAATGACTAAGGCTTCACTAATTACCTCTACTAACAACACTTAAGTCCGTCTAATCACCCACTTGCAGTCGCCATCACATACCCAAAATAAGTTTATCTTTCAGAGGCAATACAGGAGGATACCCCCCACCCCCCCACACACACACGGACACGAAGAGCTATTAACTCCTCAAGAATGTCGAGATTCCCGACCATATGACCTTCTAGAGTCTAGACATTAAAAGTTGGAGTTTCAGATTTACACAACATTTTCATTTCTTAAAGTTAACACAAATACTTTCTGTAATAGTTTCAATGCAACTTGGATGTCATTCTGGCTACCGGGTTTGTATCAGCATAAGAGAGACATTTGGACGAACTCTTAGATATTCTCGGTTAGGGTAAAACTTGCAGGTCCGACTGTGTGAGGATGTTGGAGCAGGTAACAACTGGTGGGTAGAGGGAGGGGCAGCCTGTCTCTCTAAAACATCTGATTTGTGGAGGTGAGGACGGAGGCCATCACGAGCACAGGTAGTGGGGGAGGCAAGAATTTCCTGAAGCTATATATATGAAGAATAAATAAAGATTTGTTATGTAGATAAATAGGAAGATGTTATAGATTAATTAAAACATTATCCAAGCAGATGCAAACCCTGCCAACGAACCGTAAGCATTGCAGAGTAAATAATGCATCGAATCTAGTGACGCTGGTACTGTAAATTAATGTAGTCACCGCTGGAGAGTGTCTCAAGTCTTCGTTTTCTTTCACCCCGAAATTTTGGTGCAAATCCGAAAACCAGATCTTGAGTTATTTTAGGGACTGACAGAATGACAGACAAACGGACATCCACTACCAAACAGTTCCAGGCAGAATAAAAAAAAAGTCTTGTACCATAAGGCGTCCTGGACTCCACTTAAAGAAGATTATATTTATATATAGGCAGCGGTACTGTACGCCCCTCCCATACCCGTAGAAAAACATGGCCGATGAAATCACCTGCACAAGATTAGCGGACAGTGGATTATACCTTTTACTTCACTAGTTTATGTTCAGTTGACAAGACATGAATTTCTATAGTGTTAACCCTCAAGGTGAAAGAGAGACTCACGTATATACAGAGATAAATGGACGTGTGTGAAGGGCGAGGTAGACGGCTGAATATTAGCCTTACATGGCCATGTTGACGCCCCTCAGGGTGGACGGGAGGGGGGTGGTATTCCCTGACTCACAACGTAGTGTGGTAGACTGAGAGAGAAAATGACTCAGGAAGGATAAAGGTGATACGTGACGGAAATGTTTAAAAGAGTAGAGGAAAGAAAAACATGGAAGTGACACGAGAATAACAACGGCGTGATATAGAGAACAAATATATCGGAATAGATGTAAGAGAAAGGTTATAGAAAGTTAAATAGAGAAAGGACAATAGAGATGAGTGATGTGGAAGGGAAAGGGGCAGCGAAAACGTGTAAGAGGAGATAGCCTATTAACCACTTGTGTATAGGATCCCCTCTGTGCTGAAGAGGTTAGGTTAGGTTAGGTTAGGTTAGCCCCCAAAAATATTAAAAATAGCGTCCCTGTAGTGAAGGGGTTAAGACAAAAAATTGAGGTATAAAATAAATATCTTAGTTTAACGAGTGTAGTGCAGATGACAATACTTCTTTCAGCATTAACTGTAAACATAAACAAACGCTCGTGCTATCTACTGATTCCCTTTCGTGAATTCTCATAAGGCAACAGTACTGGTGACTTCTACGAGGGCGTGATACGAATCCATAGTATATTACAACATACATGAGTTTGATGTAATGATGTCAACCATGGAGATATTTCTTGGAAGGTATTGTTATTATTATCGGTACGGGGGTTAACTTCCTTCCGATCTTTACCGTCCACAATGCACTCCGGATAAAGAAGGAAGCCTCAGTTCAGTGTAATATAACTACGAAGGATGGGGAGTTCTCATGGTGCATTGATTGTTACACTAAGACAGAATGAAGTGTACTTTGTTCTCCTCGATTTACAGTGAGTGGTACAACACGCTATCTGCATAGTAATACCTTATAGCTGCTGGTGGTGTGACATTGTAATGCTGGGTACGTGTGACCTCTGTACCTAGCTGAAGCACAAGGACGTCATGTCTTACCTTACCATTACAATTTATTCCAGTCCCAATGTTTTTTTTTTCTGTGTGTACTATTATAAATTGATGTATTAGCTAATAAACTTTAATATTATCGTTATCATCAATACACCGTAGAGTCTCGTGACGTCGGCTTCAGAATCGCTTTGCAGGAATACTATCGCGGCATTACACACACACATACCAGTTAGTTATTGGTGATCCCTTATCCTGAGAAAACACAGGGAAAACACACAGTTGAATAGACCATATTTTTACGTGTGTCGTTTCCGTAAAGGGAGTAATTATGTTAGTAATTTGTTATTCTTAATGTAACAAGTACAGGTCCCTTAAGAATGACGTTTGCAGTCAACTCATCCATCAAAAAAAAAATTAGTCAACCCACATAACTAAAGAACTTGTAAATACGTCTTCAAGTTAGTGAGTCATGTACTAATTATCTTGAGACAAACAGCTGGTGGGGTGAGGGGGGCGGTGGGCAAACCTACACGCCCAGTTGATGACACCACCCATCATCGCTCAGCGGGCGGCTCTCACACGCCCACACACACCTTCACCAACGACAGGTCACTCACATCTACTCTGCTCTCTCCTTCCATTTTATTTATTGATAGTTTCATTGTTTTGAGCTAACGACACAACAGAGGTTATAAGTGATAAGAGATGGGGCGGAGATGTTACCAGAGTCAACCTGTAGAGAAAGACCGGCTCCTCACCCCAGCAGTGTCCACCTGTGATGACGACTGACACCTTCTACCCACATTCGTCACTAAGTACCAGACACACACACACACACACACACACACACACACACACACACACACACACACATACATACATCACATCACTCTCAAACGCAGTAGAAAATATAAGCGCTCGAAACTTAAAATATTTAGTCTAATTTGTGAAGGTGTCGACGTGAGGATGGTAGGCCGCCCGTCCCTGTGTGGTGGCAGATAAATGGGCGGGGAGTTGAGGGCGGTGAAAGCCGCCCTCAACAACTTACGCCCGCACACTCCAGGTTCCCACCCCCCACACTGCCCTTTAGCTGTACCAAGATATTATAGCTGATACCAAGAAGCTTAGCAGTGATTCATGGTAAGTGTGTGTGTGTGACTCCCAACAAACACACACACGTCCTTATCACTAAGTTCTCGGTATTTTTGTTCATCAGTTGTTCTGAGGATATAGAATCAGGTACAGCTATAGTAACAAAATTATCTCCCAAATGTCTGCCAAATTGTGGCTTGTGGGGTACGTTATAAGGACGGTTACGTTATAAGGACGGTTACGTTATAAGGACGGGTACGTTATAAGGACGGGTACGTTATAAGGACGGTTACGTTATATGGACGGGTACGTTATAAGGACGGTTACGTTATAAGGACGGGTACGCTATAAGGACGGTTACGTTATAAGGTCGGGTACGTTATAAGGACGGTTACGTTATAAGGACGGGTACGTTATAAGGACGGGTACGTTATAAGGACGCCTCATTAATATCATACTTTACCAAAAATCTTGTACAAATTCCCACTAAAATTCCATTAGTATGTCAGGTATTGTACAGATATTAACATTCACACAGATCTTCCTCCGGTAAAATCAATATTCCACAATCCTTCTCATGAGTCCACACTCGTCACGTGACTACCAGTATTTATCCAACCAGTTTATAATTCAAGTATAGTACACGTTAAACAACCCTCTCTCTTAACCTCTACACAAGTACCTGCTGTAAGTGACTGAGACCTTACATAACCTCCTGAGTACGATGATGTAACCTCTAGAGTACAATGAATAAATCTATTGAGTACGATGTCTCGACCCATTCAATACTATAATTAATTCCCGTGAGTCATCGTAATCAAGGAATAAATCATCATACTTAAGGGCTAAATCATCGTACTCAAAAGGCTAAGTTATTAACCTGTAAATTTACCTGACCAATCATACGACTACAGAGTTTAATTTACAAATTATTCTTGGTTCAGGAAATAACTTAAGTATGATAATATACAAATGAGTTCAGTTTAATCGGGAGAAAATGTTAATGATGATTTTGAGAGAGAGAGAGAGAGAGAGAGAGAGAGAGAGAGAGAGAGAGAGAGAGAGAAAACATGGGTCCAAGGAGGGAAGGTAGACACTTTAACCTGATGGACTTGTCTCTCGAGTGAAAAGTCCTTTGATGATAACCTCACAAATGACACTCACCACAGAACAGAAGAAGCTATCTACGCCCTCAGGGAACAGATAACATAATGGCCTTTCGGTATAGCTGACAGAGGGTGTAAAACAGGGTGACATTTTTATCCTTTCAAGCAATAAGTCACACACACACACACACACACACATACCCACCAGCAAACAAACCCACCAACACACCAACACACACACACACACACACACACACACACACACAGAGCCAGACAGCGTTGGTTGTGGAGATGGTGGCTTGCTGTTATAACACACCAGGATTCCCCAACAAGCCAAGGTTCTCCTCACTACTTACAAGTAAACACTGCCTTACATAACCCATACATGGCCTTTGATTTATGAAGAAAGAAATGAGAAGGAAAAAAAAATGACATACAAGAGACAACATGAATAAATAAATAATATAATAACCTAAAACAAAACAGAAGATAATTAAAAAAATAATTAGCTATATAAACTATGCAATAACAGAACATGGCTATTGTGTCCTCTGACTAAGTGCAACATTCTAAATATTCAATATATCTGTTGTTACGTTCATATGGTTGATATATTTAGTTAGGGCACTTATATTACTTTTAATGTAGTATATCTCCATTTAAGTGAACTTTTAAAAAATACTTATGGCATTTATGGAGATATTTTAGTAAGTAGATTGACGTGAATCTCTCTCTCTCTCTCTCTCTCTCTCTCTCTCTCTCTCTCTCTCTCTCTCTCTCTCGTACACTACCTCATGAAATATTAAATGCGACTCTCGTTTCAATGAATTCAGTTAGCCAGGCTGCAAGAATTTAATTAGCAGGAAATTTACAACAACGAAATGAATCCTCCCGTGGTTCTGATCCAGTTAAAACCTTTAACCTATTATACACAAAGAAGAGAATTAAGAAATAAAATAAAATAAATAAATAAAATACATGGTGATATAAAATGGTTTTCTTAATCTGTTGTCAATTTCCCATGACATTTAAAGTGGCAAAAACAAATAATCGTAGGTCAAAAGGATATCTTACATCTGCGGTCTTCACTCACTCCTACACGCCCACAACCTCTTCTCCTCCACACTGACCCTGGCAACATTCTTCACCCCACCCACCCACCCACCTTCCATTCTTCTACCCCCTTCATTTTTATATTCTTCTGCAAGTAATATCTCTATGGAAGTGTAGAGGAGGTGTGAAAACTATAGATGAAAGAGGGAAGAGCCACACAGTTTCCCTTTCTCACTGTACTTGCCATACGAGTGGATATTTATATAACAATTTACATATCTACAGAGTCGAATACTTTCTGCAATTTCTCTAAACCCACGAGTGAGGTTTCCACTCATTGTCGGCTCATGGGTGTTTGTGTTGCCGGCAGTGGTAGAGGGGTACTGCAGGGGTGTTGTGGTGATCAGGTTGCGACCAGGTGGGGATTGTGTCACCCAGCAAATATTGTCCTCATCTACAGGGGCTCCACACACAGCTGGCCTGACCACACTGCTTCGGTAACACCTTTACCCTGATTACTATTGTTACACGGCACAGTTTTCCTCCATAACAGAGATACGTCATGTAGTCTTTGAGAATATTTGTTACAAGGGCAGGGAATATCCTACGTGTATGTGCCAATTAATCTACAAAAAAAAATCAAAATCATTACTAAATCAAGTATTTGGCGACATGCCTTAAAATATTCCATAATTGCTCATTGTTTATCACGTCCAGAGTATCTGTTTCATCACGGAACTCATTACATATTGATGTAATAGCATGAATTACACATTAATTACACCAACAGCCTGAGTGACACCTTACAATACCGCTCCCCCGGATCACTACCCTCTCGTACCCTAGTTGACCTAACCTTAACGTATGGTTTGGTTTGTCCCACATAACCCCCAGTTTCCAGGGCAGGTCAAACCATCTGAGCGGAAAGGTTATTCTATGCATTTGACTCTGACTGGCAAAGGTGTAATCACGGTGTGTGTGTGTGTGTGTGTTGGTCTCCTCCACTTTCTTCTTTAAATAGTTAACTTATATCATTCGTGTACTTGATGCGGGTCATAGAGTAACAATTACCAGGATTTACCTGGATTAAAACTACCCAGATGTGAACCAGGTAACATCTAGCAACACACCTGGAACTTGGCGGCAGTGTGGGGGTGAGGAAGGTGTGTGAGACCGTGCGGGAGGAAGGTGTGTGTGAGACGAGCCAGGCTGGGAGGTGTGTGTGTGTGTGTGTGTGTGTGTGTGTGTGTGTGTGTGTGTGTGTGTGTGTGTGTGTGGTGGAGACTGTGGGAAGGTGTGTGTGTGAGACAGTGCGGGAGGAAGGTGTGTGTGTGTGTGTGTGTGTGAGACAGTGCAGGAGGAAGGTGTGTGTGTGTGTGTGTGTGTGTGTGTGTGTGTGTGAGTGAGAGATGTGCAGGAGGAAGGTGTGTGTGTGAGACAGGTGGGAGGAAGGTGTGTGAGGTGCAGGAGGAAGGTGTGAGACGGTGCGGGAGGAAGGTGTGTGAGACCGTGCGGGAGGAAGGTGTGTGAGACGGTGCGGGAGGAAGGTGTGTGAGACCGTGCGGGAGGAAGGTGTGTGAGACGGTGCGGGAGGAAGGTGTGTGAGACGGTGCAGGAGGAAAGCACTACATTAGTATCAATTAGCAGAGGTTACGAGTTATAAGACCTCATTGTAACCCGTGTTGAGTGGTTCCCGGGGCATAGGGTAGCCTTGCTGGGCATTCTCACACGAGGAACCTCAGGCAACACGCTCCCTGGCTCACCCTCCTGTAGTCATGCCCCTATGTGCCATATTTACCCGAGGATAATCACTACTGCACCTTCAGGAGATTTTACCAGATGGTATCTTAGGGGTAAGCATGGAAGGGGTACAGCACAGCATAGCATAGCATGACATGTAATAAGCTTTCTTCTCTCTATCCACACAAGACCTCACCTGCTGCCTCAATCTCCCTCATCCTGCCCCCCCTCTCTCTCTCTGTCACAGTTATGAATATTTAATAAAAGGTCAGGGATATAGACCTAAGCCCTCCACTGGTACGTGTGTGTGTGTGTGTATGTGTGTGTGCCATGCACATGTGTGTGTGTGTGTGTGTGTGTGTGTGTGTGTCATATGTGCTGCATGTGTGTGTGTGTGTGTGTGTGTGTGTGTGTGTGTGTGTGTGTGTGTACGTGTGTGTGTGTGTGTGTGTGTGTGTGTGTGTGTGTGTGTGTGTGTGTGTGTGTGTGTGTGTGTGTGTGTGTGTGTGTACGTGTGTGTGTGTGTGTGTGTGTGTGTGCGTGTGTGTGTGTGTGTACGTGTGTGTGTGTCGGTACCTGCTTCACTCTACGGCAACGTCCATTTTTAATATTTCACTTGGGTTCGTCTGTTTGCAGTTCGGTTCGTGAATGTTGTAATAAGATTTCTATGGGGCGCCACCCATCGTTGACGGGCGCTGAAGTAGACGAGAACAGGGGGTGAGGGATGGGGGTTGAGGGTGTGGAGGGATGGGGGTTAGGGGTGTGGGGTGAGGATGGGGTTGGGGGGGTGTGGAGAGAATGGGGTTGAGGTTGTGGGGTGAGGGATGGGGGTTAAGGGGTGTGGAGAGGGATGGGGGTTGAGGTGGTGGGTTTGTGGTAGAAAAAAAGTAATGAGCGCTGGAGGGACGTGGTTAATAAATTAAATATGTGTCAAAAGAAACACAAAAACACGAACCCTAATTGGACGACTACACACCCCACCCACTACTAAATATTCAGATTCATGATTCCTACCCCCCCCACAGTTGTACAGTACTGCCATAAATAATATGTACTAAGAGCTCGAACTAACAGACCTGCAGGTAACACTACACCTAAGTACCGGATATGGCCAAGACAGAGCTGGGTCAGGGCAACAGTGCCTGGCTGTGGTGGCGGGGGAGTCGGCCCCTTTGACCAGGTGCACGAGGGTTACGTACCTGTAGCAGCAGCCCAGATGAGGCCCAGCGTTTTGAGAGTGATGGTCACGGGTGGAGCCACCTGCGGGTACACCTCCTCACCCTCCACCACCGTAGGCTGCCCCAGTAGGAAGATCCTCGTGTCCCGGCGGCTGAGAGCACAGCAGGTGTTGCTGCAGGTAGAGATGACGACATGACCAGGTAGGGCGGCGCCCTTCAGCACTCGCTTGATCTCCAGGTGCGAGGCTGAGCCGCCCACGTGCTCCACGCGGGCCGTCACGATGTGCCTCGCTAGCGATGCATCTTCCCGGACACTATTCTGGTTACACTTGATGTAGTCAGGGTCGTTCTCTGCCCTGACTCGTGCCGCCTGCACAGCCATAACACGCTCTGATCCCCCAGGAGGCCGTGTGACACGCCTTCGTGATGACGATGACCCTAGGCGACCTCCTCTCCGCTGTGGCTCGCTCACCACAAGCAGTGCCAAGGTCAACACCAGTAGCAGAAGTGGCAACCTCATGGTCCCGGGCACTCGAGCACCACTGGCTCGGAAGATCAGTTTTAACCACCAACGGTAAACACTACACACTGTGGGTTACAGGAACACCGAAGAAGATACAGGTGAAGGTGTCGGTGGCCGTACAGTTCGTGGTGTTGGGTGAGCAGTGCCTGGTGCGCGTGGCGCCGGCGGGTGTGTGCGGCAGTGTGCGGTGCGGCCTGGCTGGGGCGCACAGACTGACTGGTGAGACCCCGGCCCTGACCAGGCACCCTCCCCGCCCCGCCCCGCCCCGCCCCGCCCAACCTACCTCCTGTCCTGTACCTTCCTCACCCCTCCCAGCACCTTCCTTGCGGTCTCCCATACCTTACTCTATCCTCCCATCCTTTCCTTTACCTTCCAGTTCAACTCCTAACACATTTCCCATTAGTTTAATAACACGCTGCATCCCTCTTGTCCTGTGCGTCACGCTATAGTACCTTACCCTTTTCACTTTTGTCGCTCTTTTGCTTCGAATCTCTGTGACTGATGGCTCGCATAATCGACTTTTAAGTTCCCTCATACTCATCGTCAACGACCGATCATCAGTCCTTGTGTCTGGTGCGACGTGTACTCATAATAACCGGACGTGTGTTTGGGGGCGGGTCAACCTCACCGTCCATCATGGCTCGCTCGTCAGTTAGTTTATTGTCAGGTTAATATACGTTCATTATAATATAATACTAATAGAACCAAATTATAGTCTGTTTCTTCTCCCTAAACCATGACAAATCAATTACCGACAGTTTCCCGCCCTCTTGCTAGTTCTCCAGTCTTCTCTCTAACCCGACGACGTGTCCCAACGGATTATTTAAATTCAAATAATTGAATCCGGTAACAAATATAATCTTCTTCTAGGTCTGTCTCTGGGTCCTTGTCTTTTACTTAACCTGCTTCATTAGTTACCTTGTTAGACCACGGAAAATTTCTCCTTCTCAACAAATCTTTAAATCTATTCTACGTGTTTTTTTTTTTATCTTATCATTTCAATACAAATTAATTACTGTATTCGTTATTACAGTAATCCGCGTCCTATATCAGCTGGATACAAGAGTTGAAATTACCGATTCTCGTCTCATCACCGAAGTTCACCAACGCTGTGTCTGGTTCGTACTTGGATGGGTGACCGTCTGGGTACACCATATGTTATTGATATACTAAAGGACTCTACCGGAAATAAGCATCTGGTGGCTATGTCGGCGATGCTTGGTTAAATTTCCAGTAGTAATAATAATAATAATAGTAGTAGTAGTAATAGTAGTAGCAGTTCCCGAAGTCTCCTGGCATGGAAAGACGACTCCATTGAGGCAGTGGGTGTATAACATGCCTACAACACAACCTGTCACTGACACTCTTCCACACCACATTCTTTCACCACTTCTCTCCACTCGCTATATTTTTTTTTACCCTGTCAACGCTTGTCATCTCCTTTTCCTCCCCTTCGTAGTCCATTCCCTCATTTTTTAGTCTTCTAGTTTTTTGATATCCTGGTATTTACGATTTTTTTTTTCATTTCCTACAGAGTAATTTATTTTGTTATTCATTTTCTTCTCATTCATCGTATCACATCTATACTATTACCCAGTGTATTGTAATTTAATTTTCTTCATTGAGTCTATTGTTCACCATAAGATAGTAATCTACTTTCCTTATTCTCTTTTATCAGTTTTCCCTCTTCCTTTATACATTCATTATATCCCTATTATCCTTCACATTCATACGGGTTATCTTATATACGACATCTCTTTACACCAATAACAGGATATCAGACTGAAACGGGATAGTGACTAGTGAGCATTATGTATGTTTTGATGTGAAGAGTATGACGTCAATACGATTGCACTTAGGTAATAATCTCAGTATTATTTCTACTTCACTTTAATTCCTATACCTTATCTGAGATACTAAGACACATTCTCACAGACGAAAAACAAAATAAAACACAAAATGAAAAACAAAAACGAAAACCCCCAAAAAAAAAAATAAAAAAGAAAAAAAAAAACCGTAGGTACCATTGATAATCCTGAATTCTTATCCTCGAGTCAATGAAGTGTTCAGGGTAATCGCCCCACGGGAAAATAGTGTACACGCACGATCATATTAAACTGAACACTCCACACGCGTCAAAACTCTAACGTGACTGTACATAGGTTACTGTTATAAAGCCATCAATAAATTTCTCAACGCAGTAAGTACTACAGGTGATGATGGAGGTCAAGGTGAGGTCAACAGGTATAAATTGAGTTTAACCCTTTCTAGCCCTTTCTCTTCTCCTCCACCTACTCTTTCTCCACCTAATTCTCCTCCTTCTCCCTCCCTTCCACCTCCCTCTCCCTTCCACCTACTTCTCCTCCCTCCCCCCTCCCCTACTTCTCCACCTTCTCCCTCCCCTCTCCCTCCCTCACCAGTAGCCTCTATGAGTTCTCCTGCTTCTGTTGCCTCAATTAACGCGAAGAAAAAGTAGCACCAAGAAGGGACCAACTCACTTCCCTCCCTCTACCTTTTGTCTTCCTTACTTCCTTCTTCCTCCTTGTGTTCTCCCTCCTTCTTTCTTGCTCTTATTCTCCCTCCTTCCTCCTACCCTCCTTACTTTCTCCTGTCTCCTACCTTCTTTTTTTCCTCCTGTTCTCCTTACTTCCTTGTGTTATTCCTCATTTGTATTCTCCTTACTTGCTGTGTTATTCTCCCTATTTCCTTCTCTTCTCTTTTACTTCTCTCCTTATCTCGTCTCTTCCAACCTTCCTTCTCTTGATCTCACTAATTATCGTATCCGCTTCCTACTCCTTCTTCTTCCCTCCCTTTTTTCCTCTTGTGTTCCTTTCGTATATTTTCGCTATTTGTTTTTATATGCTTCTACCTTTTATTTTTCATCTGCCTCGTTCCTCCTTCATTCATCACCACCACCAACAAAAACACTAACAGCATCACCTTCACCACCACCACCACCACCACCATCAGCTAATTAGCTCGACCACATATTCAACATCACCGTGAGAACCATACCTATATCCCTTTCAGCCACCGCCACGTATTCAGCCACACCTACACTATCTCCAGCCACACCTACATGATCTGTCACATCTTCACCTTCAGCCACACCCACTCCCATATATATATATACACACAATATATACACAAAATCATCACCTAGGCCACGCCATCACCTTCACAGCCACACCATCACCTTCACAACCACACTTTCACCTTCACAACCCACACCATCACCTTCACAGCCACACCATCACCTTCACAACCACACTTTCACCTTCACAACCCACACCATCACCTTCACAGCCACACATCACCTTCACAGCCACACCTCCTCTTCTCTACTGCAACATCTCCCCTCCCCCATCACCTCAGTCACACGCCCCTTCTCTATGGTACTCCCTGCCACCTCCACGCCCTCCATCAACCACAGCCTCACCCCCTTAACATGGAGCGAGGGGGGGGGGAGAGGGAGGAGGGGGAGAGGGAGGGGGAAGGATGATGGGGGGAAGGGAGGAGGTAGCTACCCACTAGTTGTACAGAGATCCTAACTCCTCATATACCTCCAGACCTCTCCTGACGTGACCTCTGACCGCCCCCTCACCCACACAGTGTCTACAAGGGTGTGAGCACTGTCAGGAGAGAGCTACCTACCTGTGTGAGAAGAACCCTACATCACTGCCTCTTTACCCCTCCCCTCCTCCCTGTACCCCACACACACACACACACACACACACACACACACACACACACACACACACACACACACACATGTCACACACACACACACACACACACACACACACACACACACACACAGTCATTACGCCACGGCACACACCTTATTTCTCTCCTATTACTGTTTTCTCCCTTCTTTAACCATCCCATTTTTCTCCTCGTTTTCTCCTTCACCCCTACCAGCCCTCTATAGTTAGGGCGTTCTCTTATACCCAGGCCAAAGCAGATCAGAGAAGCGGACCCATAGGGGCACCTTTCATCGCCAGATTCCTGCAGGGAAGAACGAGGCTCCAACCTTCCAACCAAAACCCAAACCCAACTCCAACCCTAACCCATCCAACTTCCAACCTAACCTAACCTAACCTAACCTAACCAAACCAAACCTAACCTAACCGATACATTAATTATAACAAGAGCATCAGAGAAATATAAAGACGATAATAACAAAACGATAAATATAACAAAATGATAAATTATAACGTAAAGAAAATATTGAAACTAATGTGAAAACGATAGTGTGATAATGTTAGTAAAAATAATGAATGATAAAAGATAATAAGGAAAAACTGATAAATTTAACAAATGATAAATAATAATGTAAAGAAAATTGAAAATGATGTGGAAAAGATAGAGAAATAATCAGAATAATAATGAATAATAAAAGATAATGACGGAAAAAACCTGATAAATTTACTATTACAATGAAGTAACAATAAAAAAAATACATCAGATATAATGAAATAATCAGGGAGGCATTAACAGCAATACATCAACAGTGAATAGTTATAAATAATGAATAACAGGTCGGTGAAAAGGAACGACCAACACAGAGGGAGAGGTGAAGGAGTAGAGACAGGGAGTAAGGAGTAAAGACGGGGTAAGGAGTAGACAGGGAGTAGGGAGTAGACAGGGAGTAGACAGGGAGTAGACAGGGAGTAGGGAGTAGAAAGGGAGTAAGGAGTAGACAGGGAGTTAGGAGTTGAGACGGGGGGGTAAGGAGTAGAGACAGGGAGTAGGGAGTAGACAGGGAGTAGGGAGTAGACAGGGAGTAAGGAGTAGACAGCGAGTAAGCAATAGGACCACCGACAATGTGAGCTAATTAAAACTCGTTAACAGTAAGGTGTTGGTGACGAGCTGTGAACGATGAAGCCTGATAGTGAAGCTCCGTTCCTCACCTGTCTGTCTACCTGTCTCCTTATTAGCAGGTGTGCAATTTGTATAAACGTGAAGCTCTTTATCTTATAGGTTATTGTAATATTAATTATTGTTATTGTCTTTATTGTTTTTGTTAGTTTTCGTTATTGTTTTTGTTGTTTTAGTTAAGTTTTTGTTCGATTTTTTTATTATACTTATTTTTTTATGTTTTATATTGTGTTATTGTTTTTGTTTTTGATTTTTTAGTGTTTTTGTTATTGATTTTTTTTTGTTTTTTGGTATTATTATTATTATTATTATTATTATTGTTGTTGTTAATATTGTTGTTGTTGCTGTATCATCATCATCATCATCATCATCATCATCAAGGTTCCCACACTGCCAGCATCAGGCCTTACGAGTCGACCCTCACCATTGACCTCACCAGCCAGGCAGTGTGTGTGTGTGTGTGTGTGTGTTTAGCCAGTCTCTCGGGCTCTTTTTTTTACTCTCCCCTCCCACCTACACCACGCGGCGGCGCATTCCTGTAGGTGCTGAGGGGAGGTGGAGGGAAGAGAGGGGAAGTGAGAAAGACTGAGGGGAAGTGAGAGAGACTGAGGGGAAGTGAGAGAGACTGAGGGGAAGTGAGAGAGACTGAGAGAAGGTGAGAGAAGGTGAGAGAGAAACAGAGGGTACACAGGTTATGGGAGGGGGGAGGAGGAGGGGGAGGGGGGATCAGTGAATGTTATAAGGTCAGGAAAGAATGATGAAGGTTTCTCTAGGTCAATGATGATGATGATGATGATGATGATGATGATGGTGATGATTATTATTATTAGTATTATTAATTTGGATGTAAAATAAAACACTTCAGAAATACATAATGACAATAACCAATTTTGTTACGACAGAAAAACGGAACAGAATGCTACCTACTCCAGCCTAGACAGCGGGGAGACTATACAGCGTGAAGAGACATAAAGACTAGACAACATAACAGTACTTCACCTTTCCTCCCTACTATTCCCTCCCCCCCCCCCTCTTTATTTTATTGATAGGGGGGTGGGAAAGGGGATAGGAGAGAAGGGGATAGGAGATAGTTGTAGGATAGAACGCCTCCCCCTTCCCCTCTACACTCCCCCTTTCCCCTCACCTCTCACCCTCTACAATCACCCATTCCCCGCACCTCTCACCCCTTCCCCTATCATCTACAATCACCTCTCCCTCAACCCACCCCTCCCCACCCCCCATCTACCCCTCCCCTCAACACCCTCAAGAGGTACTAAACATCACTAAGCAGTCCACTTCACACATCACCATATCCACATTCCACTGTGTCGTCCACTAGTCCTGAATCACTTGGTTTATTTACATCACACTCCGTACGTCTTCTCCTTATCTCATACTTCGATATATAATGACAAGACCACCTGAAGATTAACCCCCCCCCTCCGAGCTTATTTTACTTATAGATTAACTACCCTAACACTTTTTGGTGGGGGGTTAGGTTAGGTTTCGTTTTGGTTAGGTTAGGTTTGGTTATTACAGTGATAGGTGGTTAGAGTCTTGAAGCATGAGGGATGAGGATGATCACTTCCTAACCATCCAGCCTCGAGATATTTTATACACAGGTATTTTCCGGCATCCATGACCTATGACCCTTCCAGCTGACCTATGAACCACAAAAAGTAATTATATCCGTCAGATAATTATGGTCAATATCTATCTAACCATTCTGGAGATATCCCGTGACCTTTGACCTCTCCAATTGACCTGTAGCCTCCCAAAACTAATGAAGGTTAGATCATGTGCGGTATTAGTGTCCATCTTTCGAGTCTGTTACGAAGTGCTTATTACAGATAGTGATGGCGCTACAGCTAGGGGATATGTTCATTTGTTTCCGATAAAACTTGTACAACAGAGGATGAAAATGGAAAAAAAAATGTGGATATTCCTACTCAAAAACAAGGTCACACTTACACAAATTCAGTGTAATGTGTACACCAGAGGCACCCCCCTCCTCTCTACCCCCCACCCCTCTCTCAGTTGCGCCTAAACCCCAAGAGGCACCAAATTCTCTCCCTTTCCTGTAGGAGTAGTAGTCCAGGATGCGAGGGAACTCCCATGGGGCCACACGCAGGACCTGGTGGCAGCGTTCTCCTCGGTCCTTCCTCCGACATTCCTCTCTCGTCTTCGCCAGCGTCCCCAAGAGACCAAGTTCTCTCCCCTTGCTATAGAAGCCGAGGCTCCTGATGTAGGACAGCGCCCCGGGGAACAAGAAGGAGCTGGTGGCAAGGATGAGGTGGTGAACGACGTCTCCCCCAGCGTGTTTACCTTGTCGATTGTCAAATGTCTCCGAAGAGTGACGTGAAGGAACAACAACACGTCATGGCTGGGAGGTGAAGCGAAGTATGACCACTTCTGGGGTTATTTTACACCCACGTCGTTAGCGGGAACAAGGTAAGGATTAAGGGCTTTGTAATGAGCAGTGGTTTAGCTAACTGATGGTAGAAACCGTAGTAACTGTTCTTAGTGATTGAAGGCTGTGCTAGGAGACACGATTATTAATGGTGGTGGTAGGTGGTGGAGCTCCTGTGTGTGTGTGTGTGTGTGTGTGTGTGTGTGTGTGTGTGTGTGTGTGTGTGTGTGTGTGTGTGTGTGTGTGTGTGTGTGTGTGTGTGTGAATGTGTGTGTGTGTGTGACCAGATATGACGATAGTGTTAATATGACGGTAAGTTAAACTCTAGTGGCAGTATTGCCGTGTGATAGAAATGGAATTAAATCAAACCTTGAGAAAATGGTGGAAAGAGAGAGCAAATATATAATAATCCACAAACAAAAACAAATATATAATGAAAATGTATAAAAACCGAAAAAAAATTCAATAGCCGAGAGAGAATCATAAAGAAAACGTATAATAAAAACAATAAATAAATAACAATTCAGATAAAAAATAAAATAAAATCAGTACAAGAACATGACCCAATGACTCAAATTGTATCTTATTATTAGAAAAGTTAACAAAGTCTTTTATCCATTCACCCTCCCTTAACCTTTCCTTCATCTCATTACCATACGAGCCAGTAGTCCATTAAAACAAAAAAAAAAGAACCTTTCCCTCAAACACGACTCCTTCACCAACCTTCAATGAGGCTCCTTAGACGGTCCCACACAAATAATGATGTTGGTGGGACAAACTGTATAATAACAATGAACCAAAGGGGGGGCGCACAACCTTACACTAAAACAGCTTTATAACCCATAAAGCAAACATGTATTCAGTCAACCGGAACAAAACATATAATCAGGAGAGAGAACACATCACTTAACCCCTGTATGCGGGAGAAGAATACACACGAGATGCTAATGACCGCGCATCATCATCAAGTTATAAAAGCCTGTTATGAGTGTCATTAATGGCCATATTCCCGAGTATTACAAGGTGAGAATGAGCTGTAACTAGGGTTCATAAATCCCCCCCCCCCTTAACTCGGACACTTGGTAAGTTATAGGCAGGGGGAGGTTTGAAGTCGAGGACGAGGTATGAGGTTGAGTGAGGCAAGGTCGAGGTATGAGGTTGAGTGAGGCAAGGTCGAGGTATGAGGTTGAGTGAGTCGAGGACGAGAATCACCTTGAGGCTTTAAGTTCGTCTACCTCCTCGTAATCCTCCCTAGGGGTTAAATGTTGCTTTGGATATAGGATTTGAACCTAAGGAAGGATACAAATTAACTTAATAATTCCTGTTTCATATTTTAACTTCCTTGAGAACATAACTCTTGAGAATCCAAAATTGTAGCCACATTTCCAATAGTCACCCCTTATACTTAATAAAATCCTACAGTTATCTTATTCTTAATTTACCAAATGACGAGTAAAAGGAAAAGATAATGAGAGAATAAAAGACAGATGGAATGAAGATGGAAGACTAAAGTGTGGAACAAAAAGAACAAACGAAGCATTCACGAAAGGAAAAAATAAATATACAATACAAATCAATAATACAAATAATTTAAACTTTAATAATAAACTCAACATTCACAAGGAAGATTATTATTATTATTATTATTATTATTATTATTGTTGTTGTTGTTGTTGTTGTTGTTGTTGTTGTTGTTGTTGTTGTTGTTGTTGTTGTTGTTGTTGTTGTTGTTGTTGTTGTTGTTGTTGTTGTTGTTGTTGTTGTTGTTGTTGTTGTTGTGGATACGCTGAGAACGAGGAGTACGTATCACAGTAAATTATGCTCAGGTGAACCCCAATCATGCTCAGGTGAACCCCAATCATGCTCAGGTGAACCCCAATCATCATCCCAATCATGCTCAGGTGAACAATCATGCTCCCAATCATGCTCAGGTGAACCCAATCATGCTCAGGTGAACCCAATCATGCTCAGGTGAACCCCAATCATGCTCAGGTAAACCCAATCATGCTCAGGTGAACCCAATCATGGTCAGGTGAACCCAATCATGCTCAGGTGAACCCAATCATGGTCAGGTGAATCAATAAAGGAATCATGGAAGTTAAATCGCTTTGTCTTCTAAACTTCCCAATGCCAATAAGACCTTGTGTGTGTGTGTGTGTGTGTGTGTGTGTGTGTGTAGCCAACCTATTACGATATACTATTATTTCTACTTATTCCTATTTCATCAGTTTATTAACATTTTCCTTTCCCTCTCACCACCAACAGCAACAAATGACCAACAAATACAACAGCAACAACAAAATACAACAACTACAAAACAGATTTAACTAGTGAGCCTCAGCGTGTAGGATAAGAGGATAAGGATGATCACTCCCCCCCTCATCCTACCTTACCTCACCAATCACTCCTACAGAGGTGAGAGGACGAGTGGCTTGTCTCTACTCCCGGACTCCACCACGACACACACACAGACACACCTTACCTGAAAAATAAAATAATAGTATTGTGTCAGAATTATGTTTGAATATCATAAAAATTTATATTGTGATTGCATTAGTTCCCCCTTCCTTCATAGCAGCACATTGTTCTTTCCTTATGGACAATATAATATATAGTTATAATAATAATATTTTCGTGTAATTTGTCATGTGACCCAAAACGAGATGATTTGTTTTAGGTCACATGACAAGTTATTTGGTCACACTGGTTACAATGTATATAAAGCTTAGTTAACCTCAGTTGAATTTATTGATCGTAATAAAATGTATAATACTAGTTAATAAGTTACATTATTTAGAAGTTAACTCAACATTAACAAGTCAAGTAGCTCTAAATATTCTCTATGTAAAATCTCATTTTTTTTTTTGCTTCAACTTTGTTCTTTCATTTTCATATTTTTATCTCGATAACACAACAGTTTTCTCCAGGTTGTCTCTACTGTACCTCAGGTGCACAACGGCCTCACCTAACTGCACAAATATAATCTGCAACAAGTCTATCTGGTCTACCTGTTCCACCTGAGGATAAAATACACACAGAACTTGGCCTCATAACCACACTATGTAACCAGAAACGTTTACAGGTGTCAGAGGCGGATAAACACACACACACACACACACACACACACACACACACACACACACACACACCTTCACTGACCTCTAGTCTTGTACAGAGGTCAAGGTAAGAGAGACAGATCAGCCTCCATTGGGGTAACTAACGAGGCAATTACTGAGAAATAAACCCCGCCCTTCTCTCACCTGGTTCACTCACAACATAGAACTCACCTGACCTAACCTAACCTAACCTACTGGGATCAGCAGTGACATAAGCAAGTTTGCGGATGACACCAAAATAGGGCGGCAGATTAATTCAGAGCAGGATGCAAATGCATTACAGGAGGATCTAAATAAACTGCAGGGGTGGTCTGAAAAATGGCAAATGAAATTCAACACCAGCAAGTGCAGCGTACTTAATATTGGAAGAACAAATACTGATAATGTATACAGCCTTAACAACATTAACCTAGAGAAGTCGACTTGTGAAAGAGACTTAGGGGTTCTTGTAAGCCCGGACCTACGGCCTAGAAAACAGTGCGTTAATGTTCGAAATAAGGCAAACAGAGTATTGGGTTTTATATCTAGAAGTGTAAGTAACAAGAGTGCAGAGGTCTTATTGCAACTATATCTTGCGCTAGTCAGGCCGCACCTCGATTATGCGGTTCAGTTCTGGTGCCCCTATTATAGAATGGATATAAATAAATTCACTAGAGTCGGTGCAGCGAAGAATGACAAAAATGATTCCGGGACTTAGAAACCTTCCATATCAGGATAGGTTAAAGAAACTTAACTTGCATTCCCTAGAAAACCGAAGAGTGTGGGGAGATATGATAGAAGTATTTAAGTGGGTGAAAGGAATCAATAAAGGGGATATAGATAAAGTTCTTATAATATCTGAGCAGGATAGGACTCGGAACAACGGATTCAAGTTGGATAAGTTTAGGTTTAGGAGGGAGATAGGAAGAAACTGGTTCACAAATAGGGTGGTGGACGAGTGGAACAAGCTTAGCAACTTTGTAGTAAGTGCGGGAACTCTGGAAAGTTTCAAAAGGAGGCTGGATAGATTCATTGATGATAGAGAGTGGTAGTAGCTCTCGACAGGAGCTGCCATGCACAGGCCAACCGGCCTATTGCAGACTCCTTATTTTCTTATGTTCTTATGAGTAATTCATGGTAGTTGCTCCCTCTTATGGTAAAAACACCTATGATTCTCTGATTCATGGTGTAGGACGGTGGGTTTCTGGCATGGTAGATGAGGACGTGAATCATTTAAAAGATCACGAAATTCAGGTACTATGATGTTTACCTGTACATTTTCATAAGTCGTAAAGGTGAAATTTGGGACCCGTAGGTATGACTGATTGTGAGGGGCGGTGTGGATACAGTACACTGTATACTTAGCCTTTGGTTATACAAGGAGGGATGTCAGATCATTATTGTGCAATCAAGTGACAGTCATTATGTTCAAGATTAAATGTAAACAGTAATTACACACACACACACACACACACACACACACACACACACACACACACACACACACATACACACACACACACACACACACACACGGTGCCGTCTTTCTAACACACCCCTGGCGGCGTGAATTCTATTGGTAACCATTTCTTCTTCCCTTCCTCGGGCCTGGACACGGTGTAGTCATTAGCGAGTCGTGTTTTGTGGAGAATACAGACGTTGTTGAGTATAAGAGCCAACAGATGTACCGACGGATAAACAAAGTACCCTTAACACGGACAAACAGCCGGACACACGGTATAAGGAGAGAGCCAGGACACTTGACAAATTACTATACTTACATGTATAGACACTCGTTATTCATGCCCTTACAAATCACTCCTACACTTTTCGCTTGTCTATTACTAAATATTACTCTCTCACACACACACACACACACACACACACACACACACACACACACACACACACACACACACA
The DNA here is from genome assembly GCF_018991925.1 of Homarus americanus. NCBI lineage: Eukaryota > Metazoa > Arthropoda > Malacostraca > Decapoda > Nephropidae > Homarus > Homarus americanus. The sequence continues at coordinate 324,756 of NW_024729477.1, read as the reverse complement.
CACACACACACACACACACACACACACACACACACACACACACACACACACACACACACACACACACATGCGTCCGCTGCCAGCACAGGTAACAGCACGGTTAACATACCATCCATCTAACATGTCTGACCTCCACATCCACCAATGGCTGTGTCACCTGGCAGGTTTTATATTGGTGAGACTCCCTACCTGACTACCTCTCCCTCTCCCTCTATCTATCACCTATACCTGGTTCCGTACTAGGGAAAGATGCGACTAGGCAAGCCATGTATCTCTCACCTGGTAGGCTCCATAGCTTGTTTAGGGCTACGAAAGACTAGCTTTTTGTAGACCAATATGTATCACCAGTCACGATCTGTAATGGTTTCTACCCTACACCTTGACATCCACATCAATATCTGCCATTCGCCTCACACAGCGAGAGAGAATTTTCAAGTGACTCATTCATCAGCGTCAGTCACGTAACAAACTCAGTAGTATTGAAAGACTAGTAGATGACCTCCCTTCTTCTAACACTTCCTTACCTATGAGAAATTCTAACAAACTATCTCACCGTCTACCTGGAGAACGATCCTTACTGCTTCAACTCTCCTTCACCTGTGTTTCTCACCTGGTATGCTTATCACTGGTGAGAGACCTTACTAGATAATTGTCTCTCTCACCAGCCTATACTGAAGAGAGACCCTACCACACCATAATAATTATCACCTGTCTACCTGGAGAGTGACAATACCAGGTCGCCTCCCCGTCCACCTACTCCTGTCACCTGTCTGGCTCCACACCGGTGAGTGACCTTACCAGACGGTGTGGCATCAAGTCTCGAACTTCACCTCACGACATTGATCGATTCCCTACAAGCTGTACAAGTTTGGTCATGGTGTATAAGGGGGTTAAGATTGTTAGTAGAGAATGACTCACCTCCGACTTTTGTTGTTTGTATAAAAGCCTTTTGGGGGTGGATAACGTTTGTGACTGTTGTGGACCGGGTATTGTAGGCGGGTGTTATAGAAATATGTTGTGAGTTTTCTCTTCCTTTAACCATTCTCAAAGGTTATGGGGTCACCTCGAATCCATCTCTGCCATGAATACATCTGTGTCCTTCACTCTTAGTCCTAAGTTTTCAATTTCTTCGTCTTCTTCTTCTTAGTAGTTAGTAGTAATAATAGTAGTACTCCTTCCATTGGACGATGAGAATTTCCATCACAGGAATTCGAACACATCCAACGAAGCCCGTGTGGACGCCAGTGCTCGAGGGTTCTAGACGCGGGGACAGCGAGCCTTCTTTGACATAAGGATTTTCGATCCCATGGCCGCATGGCACCGTAACCTAGCTCTCGGTGCGGCACACATGAGGAACGAGTATGACACGATCAGGGCATATGGGGAGAGAATTCTGAATGTTGATCAGGGCAGCTTCACTACTCTGGTGTTCACAACCTCTGGTGGGATGGGACCAAATGCAAGATGCGTCTATGCCAGACTCGCGGAGGTGTTATCTGAACGGAAGCAGCAGCCCAGGAGTTATGTTACAGCCTGGTCGAGATGTCGACTGTCCTTCTCTCTTCTTAGGTCTACATTGCTTTGCCTCCGAGGAAAGAGATCTTCGGCCCCAAAGCCAACAACATTCACAGACATTGACTCTGAGGCAACAGTTACTGAATGCCGCATAGATATACTGCTCAACTAACTCATCATAGTTAGGGCAGCTACTTTTATATTAGGATATTTAATTATAAAGTAATAAAGTGCGGCGAAGGTGTGACTATTGGGGGAGGCTGGAGTCCACGTTTGAAAAGTAGTTGTAGTAGTAGCAGTAGTAGCAGTTCTTTTTGTTGCTGTCAAATTTCACTAGAGGTAGTTGAGCAAGTAAGTAAGTAAATGTGTGTGTGTGTGTGTGTGTGTGTGTGTGTGTGTGTGTGTGTGTGTGTGTAATATAACAATGTTTTAGCCGTCATCAAGATAGAAGCGTGGTAACAGTGTGTTGAAGTGACCCGCCTTGGTTCTGACGATCACAGGTCCATCCAAGACCATTGCTACAAGATGTCTTTTGTCGTATTGTTTTATTTATTATTATCATTATTATTATTATTATTATTTGTTCTTCTTCTTCTTCTTCTTTTATCATCTCTGTCTCCTCGTCATAAAACAAGACCAAACATCTTACTCTCGTGTCTCTTGTCTTATACACGTACCACTCCTGTTCTTGATCAAATAAACTTCACAACACCTCCCTCCTCTCCCTCGACACTGCTCTGTACACCAACACAGGCCTCAGTACTTCCATCTATCCCTTAAACATAGCACTCCAATCCCCCTCAACTTCGTCCAACATCACCTGACCATCTCCTTCTACCTCCAACATCGAACCCACATCCTCATTTCCACCTGAACACATTCCTCATCTCTTCCCCTCGACTCCATTGCCACTACTACGCTCTTTCTTGCTGCTCCTCCTCCGTGTGTCAGCTATAAGGAGGACCTGAACATCCGTAAACAGAAAAACTAAAATATCCACAACCACAGATCCTGAATAACTCTCTCTCTCTCTCTCTCTCTCTCTCTCTCTCTCTCTCTCTCTCTCTCTCTCTCTCTCTCTCTCTCTCTCTCACCAGGATTCGATCACATTAACTTTCCCAACTCAAGCTAAGGACCCGAATCCGAACCAGCGACCCTAGAGACATATAAGACGAGAGTTGTATCCACTTAGCCACAGCATCCCTTTACACACACATTGGGTGGAAGTAAGCCTAGGGAGTGGGTGGCAGCTATGAATGGGTTTGGGGAGTGGGTTTGGGGAGTGGGTTTGATGTGTGGGAGTAGGTTTGGTGTGTGGGAGTGGGTTTGGTGTGTGGGAGTGGGTTTGGTGTGTGTGTGGGGGGGAGGGGGGGGGGTGTTCCGGGTGTGTATCATGGATGAGTACTATGGAAGGCTATGTTGTTGGTGGGTGTTTTGGGTGGGTGTCGTGTGTCGCTTACTGGATGGGTGGGTGTAGAGGGGTGGGTGTGAGATACGTATGTTGTTGTGAGTGTAGTGTCTGGTGAGTGTTGTTGGTAGGTTAACTCTCCTCCTCTACTCCTTGATCATCTCTCTCCTCTACTCCTTGATCATCTCTCCTCTACTCCTTGATCATCTCTCCTCTACTCCTTGATCATCTCTCTCCTCTACTCCTTGATCATCTCTCCTCTACGCCTTATGGTAATTTTGTGTGTGTGTGTTGCATGGTTAGGTTAGGTTAGGTTATCCTGTACAAAGGCTCACATCTGGGCCGGAATAGAACGATGAAAATGCTTGCATGGCGTCCAGGTCTTATAGCACCCACCCCACCTTCACCACCATCTGCCCCAAGTACCCGTCAAGCTGGCCTCACCTCACGTGTTTCTCTTGCAAATGGAGTCTTCAGATAAGTCAAGAATGTGTGTGTGTGTGCAAGACTAAGGTACAGTATATGTTTCTCGCGGTGAAGAGAGTCCCTAGAGTGCAGCAGCGGGGAGACGACACACGGAGGTGGGATAAATAACACTTACTCATCAACTGTCAAGACGATCGTTAACTTTAAACGAGGCGGATGATATGGTAGTTTGATGAAGAGTACTTAATCACCCATTATAAAGGTTGATCGTCAGTTAAGAGGATGATGATCACACACACAGTGAGCCGACACACCTACGTCAGGCCACACACAACCTTGTCTCGTTAAACAGAGAGGATGAAGACCACAGTGCATTATGTCTCCCTCCGTCAGCCAGTGTCACGACTGTCGCCTCCCGCCCCACAGTATACTATAGGATCCTGTTGGTCAGCGTCAGGCCACAACAGGATCTCAACAATACTGCCTGACAGGAGGGTGATGATAACCGCTAATGTATAGAAAACGTGTTTAAAATTCATTATGTTAATTTATCCATTGTAAGCAAGGCTCTTACCATCTACATAATGGGTAAACATACTTAGCAGTATATCAGCGTAACACCTAAAAAAAAATAATCGATGGCGGACTCTAGGAAATTCAGCTTTCATCATACATAAAGGATTCACATCACAAGTGTTGCCTCAGAGATTGTAATCTAACATTAGTTTGTGGATAATGATAGTGAGGGCAAGGCCGCAACACTTACCGTCAAGAAGTATAGATATTTACAACACAGTCACTTAGATTCCAATCAAAGAAGACCAAGACTCGTCCTTGGCTGGTGCAGGTGAATCTCTAGAGACAATAACAAGATACCTTAACAGTGATTTACACCCCAGCTGTTACTGAGCGAGGATGGTGCAAGGTTTATGGGCGTGCTTACAGCCTCCCTCCCCGCCACAGTGCTTATTAATCCGATATAAAATGGCATTGTTTATTAATCAGCCTCACCTTGTCGCTCGTTACATTATAATACACACTCCAGGATGGTCGCCGCCTTAAGGTCACCTTGTACCTATAAAGACGTGAAGGCTATAATTTTTAAGTGTATAGCGATTATTCAGAAGGCCTGTGTACTGTACTGATAATTCCAATTGACGAATAATATTTGCTTTCAGTCACCGTTCTTGGCAGCTCCAAATTTGCCCAATAAAGACGTAAAACACACACACGGTCATGAACACGACTTTAAGAGAGTTTAATGGTCGTTCCAGCCTCAGTGGGTCCGGCGGGCGCCACGAATACCAAACCAAGGTCGAGAAAGCACAGGTCTCATGCAATCACTAACTCAAGTGTAAACATCAAATCTCTAATGTACTCATAAATATTACCCAAGATACAAGCACTAAGTGTATGAGGCAACAAGCGGGTAGCAAAGGGAGGATAGTGCACCACTCTTATGGATAATAACAAAATGTTTCATCAGTAGAAGGGCGTCGGGAGATAACCCTCAAAAGGGCCGTATTAGTCCCCTCGTTAGATTAGAACTAAGAGGGTTAGGCGCCACGTCAGATAGGTCTTAGCTTAAGTCCTTCACCGAACGTCCTGTGTGTTAAGCCCTCTATTGCGGAACTGGTTTGAGTGTAGACTTTTTCATATTGAACACGAGGGAGGTTACCAGGCATTTCGACTTGTACCTTGTTACATACCTTGTACACCATAAAACGAACGCCTAACTGTACAGGAGGTTGTTAATCCCTTTTATAGATGAAGTAAGAACATCCAACCACCCAAAAGTAACCATAAATAAAAATAACTTAAATGTATTCCAGCTTAAACTTAAATAAAATGTATCTAAAACAATTGAATATAAGATCAAGACCAAATCCATCCCACCGACAGAAACATCGTGAGACAATTGGTGTATTAATCGTCACTTTTCTCTTTCAAAATAAACAAAAACTTACAAACAACACAGGCTCATATAACCACCCCCCCCTCCCCCCTCCCCTCCCCCTCAGGTGTTGTGATCTCATGTGGTCATCAACAACAGAGAGGCGAGGAACAATACAGCCGTAATCTTACTAACCCTCCTTCAAGTCCCAATCTACCATCCAGAGTCTAGCTACAAAACATACACTACACACCACGAGAGGCGCTGTAAAAATATGAAGACCCCAAGAGACTGTGTGTAGTATATAGATCACGACCCCATCACGACCCCTTAACTACCCTTCACGACCTGTCTGATGGTGTATAATGCAGGTTGGTTTTGTCCCCCTGGCCACATAAACTATCAAAAGTGAGATTATGACTTGATATTAAGGGTCGTTCCATAGGTATAGCACACGAGGTAAGGAGTGTTGGAATGTGGCCTCTACTGACGAAGCTGATGGATGGGTAACCTTTGGGTGGGGGTGGGTAGTAGTTGGGTTGGTGGAGGAGGATGCGTGAGGGGAAGAAGTGATGTTGGTGGTTGGTGGTGTTGGTGGACGTGTTGTTGGTGGATGGTGGTTGGTGGTGGTGGTGGACGTGAGGGGGGTATGTAGTAGTGTAGGTGGTTGTGATTGTTGTTGTTGTTGTTGGTGGTGGTGGTGGTGGTGGTGGACGTATGTGGAGGTAGGTAGTGGAAGTGACTGGTAGACATGTTTGTTTTTTTAATTACCATCCTCCATCAATCGTCTGTTTACTGTCCTCTTCCTATTCCATTTCCTCGCCTTCCTCCTCCTCAATCGTCTTCTCTTTTTCCTCTACCAATATATTTTATTCCTTTCCCTTATTGCATCTGCTCCTCCTCCTCCTTCTCTTGTTCTTTCTCCTCTCCTTCCTCCTCCTTTACTTCTTTAAAACAGAAACGAATCTAAATGTTTGACTTATAGTGTAAATTATGGAACAATAATATCTCCACACTAACTACAAAATAATGTGAACCTATAACAAGGGATAATGGCAATTAATTATCTAATATGCAAGGAAGCAATCACACGGGTTAACCACAAACATAAACAAGGAATAAAACTACCAATTATGTACAATCCCCTGTACATATAACCTGACGAGCCCCTGTAAACGCACTAGTGAAGGGGACTGTACATATAACCTGACGAGCCCCTGTAAACGCACTAGTGAAGGGGACTGTACATATAACCTGACGAGCCCCTGTAAACGCACTAGTGTACATATAACCTGACGAGCCCCTGTAACCTGAACGCACTAGTGAAGGGGACGGTACATATAACCTGACGAGCCCTGTAAACACACTAGCGAAGGGAACTGTACATATAACCTGACGAGCCCCTGTAAACGCACTAGTGAAGGGGACTGTACATATAACCTGACGAGCCCCTGTAAACGCACTAGTGAAGGGGACTGTACATATAACCTGACGAGCCCCTGTAAATGCACTAGTGAAGGGAATGGTACATATAACCTGACGAGCCCCTGTAAACTCACTAGTGAAGGGGACTGTACATATAACCTGACGAACCCCTGTAAACACACTGGTGAAGGGGACTGTACATATAACCTGACGAGCCCCTGTAAACGCACTAGTGAAGTTGTTTGTAGCATTGACCAACCTACTTCTGATACAATCCTGGAAAAAATTATCTAGTTCCATGTCTTTGTAAAGTTTTCCTATTGTTTACCCACGAGTGTCTGTATGAGAACTGTTAGCTCAAATGTACGGACAAACGTATGGACATGCAAAAGTACTTACGGACTGACGGACGGACAGACATTCAGAAGTACTGCATATACGAATAGTTAGAGGTAACAGTATATGCGCCTTGTACAATATATTCGTAAGATACAATAACAACAACAATTACAAAAAACAACTACAGCAACAATAACTACAACAATAATAATAACAACAACAACAACAACAACAACACCCTCCCCCCCTCTTATGGCTAAATCTATCCTACATAATAAACGACAAAAGATAATCCTTACGACAAGAACATGTGGTAAGTCAATGAACCACCAAACCAATTACTACCACAGTCACCTATATCAACGTAGCAGTGACTTCATTATGCTAATTATATACTGAACAAACTGGAGCTCTATGATAATTATATACAGATAACGTATATACACAGTCCTATATGGCATGACACTATACAGTAGTTTAAGGTGAGTGTATGTCTGTGTAAAATAATGTATTGATAAATTAGATTGTGTGTAATTCTTCCTCCTCCTGTAGTGTTGTATGATTTTATTATGACAACAACAACAACAACAACAACAACAACAGTGTTTTTGAGATATTGTAAAAGTTATTCTGAAAAAATACAATAAAAATAATGAACAATTAAATACATTTATCTTATACATTTCAAATCATTTCTTATACATTTGTTCTAATCTTTCCTCTATTCGATAAAAAACAAATAATTTACTGATAATGTCTTACATATATTTTACAATTCACTAAAAACTAATCATATAATGTGATAAACCTTAATTAGATTCAAACGAGACAGGTATGCACAGAACAGGTGAGCTAATTACATGAGTAGACAGTAAGATGTGTGTGTACAACCAGTGTAATAAACCTCACACTACTAACCTAATTGCTAACCTCACGTGAATAATAATAATAATAATAATAATAATAATAATAATAATAATAATAATAATAATAATAATAATAATAATAATAATAATAAAAATAAAAATAATAATAATAATAATAATAATAATAATAATAATAATAATAATAAATTCATTCATACATACATACAATATATTATTTCAAGTATGGCAGACAAAACCTATATTATCACCACCAAAATATCTAACGTCATTATTTCACGTGTCCCAGAACCTAGTCCATGTAGAACCATAAAATAACACCAATTACCCTAACCTTGACCCGCCGATGGACAAAGTGTCACTAATATCAGATAAGAGCTAAAAATGGATAGATTTCTCGCGTTATCCACACAACAAGGTGCTGCCATTAACACCTATCACTGTTCTGTACTTATTGGGGTAGACATTAAGGTTAGGTCTCACACACACACACACACAACACGAGGCGATTGCTTAAAAAAAATAACAATAATAAAAAAAAACGGAGGTAGGAGATGGGCGAACTTTGCATCCACAGAATATGAACTGGAATTAAGGGGACGAACCAGGTGATATATTTTCTTTAATTAGTGTTGGAGCCATTAGTTGCGGCCATAAACAGAGGCGGGTCATGTTGTGTTATCAGTGGTGGGCATCAGAGCCGACCGAGATATCTACCGCACCTAATGGTAAGTTCTTATCTCTTACTCAGGTTCTTCCCTTGGAGATGTGGCTTTGTTATCTTCTTCCCTCAATGGGTTCCTTTTCTCCATCTTTGACTCAATTTTTCTCTTTCTGTGTGATATTTCCCTCTTTGGTTATCTTACGTAAACTATTATATGTATAGTGTTAATAAACTATTTTGTTTTTATTATTATTGACAGGAACGATGAGAAAAATAATACATAAACACGTTGCGTCTGTGATCAGGGAAGACGTGAGGGCGACCTGTAAAACATCACTACATTTACGTTTACAACTCTTGGGAATATGTTACTCCCTGAAAGCGCGGTTGAGGCAATCTTCTCCATGTTGGAATATCTCAATGTGCTTCTCTGTGATGCTGTGGAGGAGTTGATCTTGGTTGGGGGTTTAGTGTACCTGAGATCTTACACCTGGGACAGGATCTGAAAAGCATCACCAGTAATCCAAACCTAACCTAACCTAACCTAACTTAACTTAACCTAGGTCGTTCTTCCAGGTTAAGGCTGAAGTAAGAAACCTCGGTACATATAAGAAGGTGAAAGTAAGTCCCATAGTTCCATTAGGGTCAGTGCAGATACTACACATTGAATCCTTAGCCTATGGCACACATGGAAGCAGTATGACCGGCAGTGCATTCGACAGCCTTCACTTCCTCTACGAGATAGATAGGCGGAAGCTGCCCAGAGAGCCAACGAGCGAGCGCTGTATCCATTCACCCATTACACCTCCATGAGCAGGTAAAGTCGGCTAAATAACCATTGTTGTGGCAATATTCATATGGCTAATTGCTGAAACAAAATTACCGTGGCTTGTGTTCATGTTGGCACCCCAGACACCTGTAGCAACTCGGCCGCTGTAGTTGGCACCCCAGACACCTGTAGCAACTCGGCCGCTGTAGTTGGTACCCGTGACACCTGCAGTAACTCAACCGCTGTATCCGTGTTGCATTTGTCAACTCTTCATAAAGACAACAGTAAGGATAAGAGCTTAGACCCGCCACCTCTGTAAAAGGAATAATAACTATCTAAAGTGGCTCGGTTGGTGTATACAGTCTCCACATGTCATTAAAAAACATATTCCTACCAATGGCCTCTTTAATTATCTGGAAAACCATCGAGAATCAAGTAAATCAAGGAAGAGGTTAGTCAGAACACGAACCACCGCCTCACACCATCTCTAAGGCTTCTCTTTTACATTCTTTCTTCAAAATTAAATCAGTTCTTCCCTGGCCAACACCCAAGTCATTAACTAATTTGTAATTCTAAAATAGTTCGTTCGCAGACAGAAACGCACACACACACACACACGTATAATGAATCCAGTAACATAAATAGCCTTTCCCACCAACAAGTACTGAAACCACATTTTCTAGGGAGGTTGAAATCTGATCTTGTAAAACTACTCATTAAACTTTGTTCTAAATTCAAGATCAAGAGAAAACACCTAAAGGGTATTATATGATGAGGTTACGACTGTCCGTTAGATCATGTCCTTAGCTAAAAGGACCTCGAGATCGGCAGAAAGTTCCCGCAAAAGAGTTTTATTCAAGAGTTATATACGACCGTCTCTCACTGCTGCCTTACACTCACGGCGCCCCTCAAGGTACAGTAAATAGTCCAAATGTCAAACACATTATTATCAGTGATGGGTAAAGGTTGGTGGTTTAAATTTAACAATAAACTCGTTAGCTCCATATAAGCGTGTACCCAGACAGGTCCACGAGAGAGAAAATAAGAATACGAGGAGGGTGTTGGGGCAGAAGACAGGCACCGGCGCAGGAGGAGGGCGGTGAAGGAGGACGAGGGCCGCCACAATGCAGGTCATCCCCCCAGCGTGAGTTACACAAACATTGCCCGGGATTATGGTGGCAGTAAACGCCCACGGTTGGAGGCGCCGTCACTAAATCTGCCCCGCCGTACCTGACCATCGTTTTATGGAGTCGACGTCTATGATGCCAAAAAATTTATGCCCAGCGACTGTAATATGAAGAGAGAGAGAGAGAGAGACATACAGACACACACACAGCCCTTTCCCTCACACCTACAGACAGCAGACGGTGCTAAAGTATGTTAACAAAACAGTAACATGTGCAGGAGACAATTATACTGAAGCTCACTATCATAAAGGTTTTGTTGTTCTTCCAAGTAACATTGAAAAAAAAAAACATAGCTAGTAGGGTGGAAGGATCTGGTTTGCACAGCGGGTAGCCTAGCAAGCAAGATTAAATCAGGTTGGTTGTATAAGGCTCAAGAAAGGTATCACACAGTATAACACTTCAACTTGCAACACGGAATACTGCCAAACGTAACTCACATAATTAAAGTATATATATATATAAAACACAGCGACAACAAAGAATAATGCAACAATTGTTCAACACAGCAACATTCAATAGCATAAGTATTGGACGTCTTGCCAATAGCTACTCAGCAGAGAGAGAGAGAGAGAGAGAGAGAGAGAGAGAGACAGGTGGCACTATACCCTCACCATGACAAATGCTACCCGCTGTATTTCACATAAATTATATTTTCTGATGTGATTACTGTCTACTCACTATGCGATTTTAAACTATCGTATGTCACGGGAATCAAACAATATGGTCATTACTGTAAGTGCCGTAATTTAATTCACAACCACAAAACAAACAAACAAAACATTCTCTCCTAATGGATCACTGAAATTTAGGTTAACGTAGATTTCAATGTTTTTGTTCCTGTATACACCTTGCAACACCCCTCACGGTCACACAGGAGAAAAACTAATTTACATGAGTTAACTGTCTGTTACTATTAGTAGGCGTCAAGTGTGTGTATGTGTGTGTGTGGAGGGGAGACGTGAGGTATATGGGTCGGGACTAGTATGCTATAAGAGAGGGTACAGTAATTCCTGGCAAACCCTCTGGCGTGAGTTCTGACCCCCAGCAGGTGACCTCGGGGCGTTGATGATGGTCTTGCGCGTGAGTGGAGTGGCGTTCTTGACTTACGAGTGTGTGTGTGGGTGAGAAAGAAGATGATTTATAGCCTAGGGGATGTACGGTAGGTCAGGTCAGGTCAAAGGGCATAGGCTATTATGGTGTGATGCCTGGAGGTGGGGTCTGCTGGTTCACGTCAGCTTGTCTCGTAGTGTGATTTATAACTTAGGTTGACGACAGCTTATGGGAAAAAGAACGACGATCATGCCTTTGAATTGTACGCTATGTATTTTTAAGAGCTGTCAGGTTAAGGTGTGAGGTTAAGCTCGAAGGTTAAGCTGTTGGATCAAATTGTGAGGCAAAGATATGAGGTTATTTTGTGAGGTTGAGTTGTGAAGTTAAGCTTTAGGGTTAAGCTCTTAGGCTACTTGGGGTTAAGCTGGAAGGTTCAGCTAGGAGATTAAATTGTTAAGTTAAGATATTACGTTCAGCTATGATATTAAGCTGTGAGGTTAAGCTGTGACGATAAACTATAGGGTTAATCTGTGAGGTTGAGCTATGAGGTTAAACTATGAAGTTAAGCTGTGAAAATAAACTTTAGAGCCAAGCTGTGAGATTCAGCTATTAGGTTAAGATGTTGGATTAAATTGTGAGGTTCAGCTATGAGGTTAAGCTGTGAGGTGCAGCCATGAGGTCGTACAAGTAAAGGAAGAACCAGAAGGAGGGTAACAATTGCATTACCACGCGGGTCAGAGAACAAATCATGAGAGGACGTATAAAATGGATAAAACTCACTATTTACCTCCAGCCTTGACATCCCGTCGAAGCCATTTTGATTGTTTACATTAAGACAGTCTTAGGGAGTATTGAGAATGCGTTTGAAGCCTAATTTACAGTACCAATGTAAATAAAATTAGTTATAAATTATCAAAACATAAACCAATACCCAATGTGTGAAAATATTAGAAAAATTTGACGTTATATTACTAATTTATAACTTTATTTTAGTTGTTTTATACATGATAATGTGGTGATAATAACATACTAGATATTACTACTTCAAAGATGTTAATAATATCATTTACTGTCGAGTTTTACACAAGAGCTGCCACAGTTGACAATAATAGTTTATAACTTATATCATCAGGAAATTTTTTATACTGTCAATACCTGATATAGCGCGTCTTATCCTCACTCGGACTACACTACATATCACCTGCAATCTTATATAACCTAACTCTTGTCAGAGTACAATATAATAACACAATATTAACATTCTTTTTTCAGCTGTTTTCGAATCTTAGTGGACAACGGGCACAATTATGATGTGGCATATCTCGACTTCAGCAAAGCCTTCGAGAGAGTCCCCCCACGAAAGACTAATAAGAAAAGTGGAGGCTCATGGCATTGAAGGAGATATTCTAAAATGGATTAGGGCGTGGTTACAAGACAGGAAACAGCGAGTGAGCATTAACGGCACTAAATCCGATTGGAGCAACGTCACCAGTGGAGTACCCCAAGGCTCAGTACTTGGACCATTATTATTTATTATATACATAAACGACATAGATATCGGTGTACAGTGGACAGCAACATAAGTAAATTTGCTGATGAAACTAAAATAGAGCATGTAATTAAATCTGACGAGGACTCCGCAAAAGTACAGAAAGATCTAAAAAAAAATCGAATGATCTGAAAAATGGCAGATGAAATTCGATGTGGACTAATGCAAAGTACTCAATCTAGGAGATGTAAACAGAGAAACCAGATACCAGATGAAAAACGATGTTATAGAGAAATCCGACTGTGAGAACTGGAACATGAGGAACGGAAACAAGAACCGAAACATGAGGAACGGAAACAAAGAGCCGGAACGTGAGGAATGGAAACAAGAACCTGAACGTGAGGAACGGAAACAAGAGCCGTTTTTTAAAGATGTTTTACCATATGTACCAGGTAAAGGCAGACCTCCTTCTCACACCTGTCTCATTAACACGCGAGTAGGTGAAGTAATTTACCAGAATGGGGGTAAGAGGGAGAGCCGCTGGTACAAAGACCTTGATGCCAGCAATAATCTTGTTTACTTCACTTTGCTTGCTATCTCAGGCCAGTTGTTTACTTGATAGACATCTCGTTATCTATTTCACAGGAGTCGAGGGGATTTATGCGACATCGATTTCTCTTTTCTCTTACTGAAAGCCATCCATCATACCACTAAATATATTTCTGAAGAATATATATATGAATTACCCTCCACTAGGACCTACCTAACTTAACCTAACCTAACCTATCCTAACCTAACCCACCAGATTGAGGATATTTCTGCAATACTTTTTTTTCTTTAATATTTTCGGTTATCTCACACACACACACACACACACACAAAATAAATAAAAAATATATAATTGTGTTTTAAATTTGGTTAACTTTTCTTCATAAATCAATGGCTACCAAAAATTAATAATTCTTTGTAATTAATTATTCTCACCATAATTAACTAATCCCAACCACTTGCCTACCGATTTCCCAGAACTTTAAGGTTAGTTTTGGTTAGGTTAGGTTTGGTTAGGTTAGGTTTGGTTAGGTTAGGTTTGGTTAGGTTAGGTTTGGTTAGGTTAGTTTTGGTTAGGTTAGGTTTTGTTAGGTTAGGTTTGGTTAGGTTAGGTTAGGTTTGGTTAGGTTTGGTTAGGTTTGGTTAGGTTAGGTTTGGTTAGGTTTGGTTAGGTTAGGTATATGAAAAAATAAATTCAACATAGAGGGAAGGTAACATCACAATATTATTTACCTGCCAAGACTGATTCACCCACAACATAAAAAAATTTCAGTCGTTGATATATTATTTGGTCAGTGAAAGGTCGAGAAGCGAGTTATTCATGAGCGCCATATTTATCAAACCAAACCAAACCAAACCTAACCTAACCTAACCCGGGGCAACATTGGGCAAGTCAGGGTTCCGGCGACAACCATTGCGCCGAACATTTCTACACGAGTCTGTCCTGTAAACGGAGCGGAAATGCAGTGTCTTTTTTTTTATGTTAAGTTACTTTGAAAGTCAATCATAGGTTTAGCAGAGGTAAGGGAGATGCACGAGGGGTGTGGCTTACTATATATCTTCACTTGGTGTAAATAAAGGAATGGTACGGCAATATGGCTTATACATAACTTAAACATTGAACTTTCTTTATTTCTGAAGTGATCACACACTGAGGGAAGAGAATGAGGAAAAGAATGGTGATAATGTTGCCTCGTCACCTCGTCAGAGATCTCGGATACATTGTTAATGTTTTACGTGTGAGGTATGTTGCTCTACCGGATATGTCTCAACACCAACATTCTTTAAGAAACCTTCATCACTGATATACGGCTGCCTGACCTGCTGTGAGAGCAAGTGTTCTTATCTAGAGACCTGTTTAAATGTACCTGTTATTTATGTTCGTGTTTATTGTGTCTGTGGTGCAGCATATCCTGCACAGGTACAGTATATACATTGACTATATTAGTATAGGAGAACAAACCACTAGACTCCTCATCAAGCAGGTACAGGGTATAAAATATGAAGGTAATTATAGTCAACATATTCTGCCAAATTTCCACACCAAACAGGCCACGCCCGCACGCCTACACGCCCGCTTAACCTGACCACAAATATTATGGCGTTTCCTGTAGCCAGGCAGCCCTGGCACGCTCCTGCACCCGCTAAACAGATTTGTCGTGTGGGACTTAAGCTCTCCTTATCCAGGGTGGGCGGGGGCTGGCGCACCTCCTCCCCGGGCCTTTCACCTCTAACTGGGCCCCATCATCAACCTGGTCCCAACATCCCCCCACCGTACCCAATACCACCCTGACTCCACCCCTCACTTGATCCCCCATATTCCCCCACTGACCAGACACCCCCGAAGACCTGTCCCCCGCCTTCATCTCCACCCCCTCCCCCAGACCCCGACACCCACTGGTCCCCACAACACCCCAAGACCTCCCCAACCACAACAACCCCCCTACCACCTTGCAATGACCCACACATACCTTGGCTTAATACCCCCTCCCCCTACCTAATAATCCACCTGGTCAATAAATAATGCTATTCTTTAGATCAATGTTGCAATTAAATCTACCATATCCAGCTGACTAAAGTTGAATCAATGCCTTAGTCTAGGTACTCTTAGTCCAAATGTTTTTTTAGTACTAGGTGTAAAACATGGTAGGTGTAGGTGTCGCTAGTGTGTAGTACCAGCAACACAGCAAGTACACACAATACCACAGGCATTAAAACTGATCACTGGTGTAGCTGATTTACGCAAGTTTTAATGAATTATGTGAAATATTACAAACACTAAAGAACAAAATTAATCACATTTCTCAACCTTTCTGACACCACTGATCATCACAAGAAAAAAGTAGAATAAGTCTAACTCTCTTCACTCACGTCTAAATCCTTCTTGAACATCACCTAACCTAACCTAACCCTACCATAACACAGCACTATCTCAACTCCACCTTGTTCTGCACCGCTCCATCCCATGTTATCATTCAGCTACAACCTTACGACATCTCTCTGGAACGTTTACCTGGTGGGAGTGACGTGCAACATTCATCCCAGACTCAGATGTATTACACATGATAAGAAAAACTCGTGAACAGGATGATAGGAATTGTGATGGCCAAGTAAAGATGTGTATCTAACGTTAATAGAGAATCAAACATAAGAAAGTAATATAATATGGAGATAAGAGAAGTGTCCGTGAGATAGATATGTCTCCGCCTGGCGTAAATGAATAATTCACAGACCAAACAAAGAGATAGATATTTATCAGTCACATCAATTACTGTGTCACAAAACAATCCACGCGAGGAATGAGAATAGCATATCAGTTAGTTTTTATACCTTATAATAAAGTCTTTTAAAATCCAAAAGAATGTTTTATGAAACTCGGTGGATATTAACATGTTTCAGCCAATGATAGTCAAGGATCAAACAGTATAAATAATGTTCCTTTCCCTGACCCAACACAATTAAAAAACTCAAAAACTATTATATTTCTCTTTTCCTTTTAATTTCCTCTACAAGGGCTGGCCGTGGTGAGGATATCTGTCCATGATATGAACCTTGTTTATGAAAAAAAAAAGATATATGTAAACAAATAAATAACCTCGACAACACGGAGATAAGGACTGGGGCTAAGAGTGACACAACAAGCACGGTAAAAGTTGACAGAGTGAAGCCGAACTGTCCCAACAAGTCAGATAAGATTACTGGTGTTGTCACAAGTGTACAAACATGAAGTATCAAATGGTATTAAAAGGGACCACTGGTCTTTACTGCTTGTGAAAATGTAAAGACAATTTAAGGAAGAGAAAACTACAATAATAGAAAAATATGGATGGATATAAAAAAAGAAAGCTGGGATAGACAAAAAAAATGAATGAATAATTTAAAATAAGAATTGAGTTAGAGGAAAGTACAAGTAAAACAATATGTAAATTAAAAAAAAAAATAAGATTATAATTAACGCTGCCACTATCACCAGGTGCAAAAATTGTACCTATAATACATCATTACTCACCAACAGACGTACAAACTTTGGTTACATTTTGCTCAACACTATTTTTTTTTTTTTTGCAGATACAGACAAAGGTTATTTTTATATCCTCCCCAACTAGTGGCGCCGGGAGATAACAAAACAAAAAAAGAAGTAATTGAGTAAAAATAAAGATAGAGAAGATGATATACGGTATAATAATGGGTGGCTGGGACTTAGCGGTGCCCCAAAAGGATATCTATCAAGTCAACTTTTCAGATGATTGGTTGGTTAGCTGAGGACTGTGAGGCGGGTAGACAGTCGGACCCAGAAGAATGTTTGATAGTGACGCGACGTGACGATGGCTGGTAATCCGTTTTAAACTATCCTGCCTCAAAAATCCATAATGTCCTCCTGGATACTTGGCGAGGATGTAACTGAAGCTATCACAATTGGTTGACGTTAGGTTAGGTTAGGGTTAGGTTTTATGATTTCTTCAATATTATTCACAAATTTCATAACGATGTATTCCACTACGGGTTCATTACAAGAAGGAAACATAACACTAAACGAATAAGGAAGATTTATACAATGTGATGAAGAAACTACTGAAAAATAGGAAAGACTGATGAAGGAAAAACAGAAATGAGATCAAATGAAAAACTTCTTCCGATCGGATGTAAAGTCTGCCCGCGAACCTTTACCCGTTCGAGTTATTTTTGAGACAACGACAGACAGATAACACCGAAATCAGTACTCTGAAGAAGAAGAAGAAGAAGAAGAAGAAGAAGAAGAAAAGAAAGAAGAAATAATAATAATTATAATAATCAATAAAACAGTACGACAAAAGACACTTATTAAATTTGTGTGGGTGGACCTGTGATCCTCAGAACCAAGGCGGGTCACTCCGCCACACTGTTACCAAGCGTCTATCTTGATGACGACTAAAACATTGTTATATTACACACACACACACACACACACACACACACACAGACAGACAGACAGACAGACAGACACACACACACTTAACTACTTAGAGTGAAATTTTACAACAAAAAGAACTACCACTACTACTACTACTTCTTTTTTTCAAACGTGGACTCCAGCCTCCCCTAATAGCCACACCTTCGCCACACTTTATTACCTTGTAATTATATAACCAAATACAACAGGAGCCACCCTAGCTGAGTTAAGCTGCTGATATACTGTATGCAGCATTCAGTAACTATTGCCTCAGTCAATATCTGCCAATGTTGATGACTTTGGGGCGGTAGATCTCGTTCCCCTGAGGCAAAGCAATGTAGACCTAAGCAGAGATTACTCCTACTACTACCACTGCTTTTTTTTTGTAACGTGGCCTCCAGCCTCCCCCTATGGCCACACCTTCGCCGCCATTTTATTAGTTGAGCCGCAGATCTATGCGGCATTCAGTGACTGTAGCCTCATAGTCAATATCTGCAACTGTTGTCGGCTTTGGGACCGATGCTCTCGTTCCCCTGAGGCAGAGCAAAGCCGACCTAAGGAGAGAGAAGGACAGTCGACATCTCATCCAGGCTGTAACATAACTTCTGGGCTGCTGCTTCTGTTCGGATATCACCTCCGCGAGTCTGGCGTAGAAGCATATTGCACTTGGTCCCATCCCACCAGAGGTTGTGAACACTAGAGGAGTGAAGCTGCCTTGATCAACGTTCTGAATTCTCTTCCCGTATGCCCACTTCTACTACTACTACTACTAAACTTTTTTTAATACGACCTCCAGCCTCCCCCAATAGTCATACCTTCGCCACCATTTTATTACCTTAATATTAAATATCTTACACTACTACTAAGAAGAAGAAGAAGAAGAACAACAACAACGGCAGTACGAGGTAAACAGTAAACACTAATTCAAATCATGATAGCCGATAGACCTCCAGTGCTTTATCAAGGTATGGGAGAAGGTGTGCAGTACAATACGATAGAGTAAACTTACATACAGTATTGTGAAGAAAAGTAACGCGAATCCTTAACTCCAAAAGTCACTTAACTTTTCAATAGGACCAGAAGCCAAGGATGATGAATTTTCTGTGGAGAAAAACGACCCCGAGTGATTGTACAGATTTTATCGAAAAGCTCTTACATTACTTTCCAACGGGACCAGGATAGTGGATGAATTTTCAGTGGAACCAGGATCCGAAATGACAAATCTCGACTTAAATGGGATAATAACGAGAGGAATTTGAAGAGAAACAACTGCTGGATAAAGACTTAAATAATAATAAAAAGGCCCTCAGGGTGCAGCATTTATTCACCCCAACATCCTTTCTTACCTGTAATTAATATATCCCACCTGAGAGGAAAGAAATATAAACAATGAAATAGAATCGAGATGTCTTGTTACCGAAGGCTAGCTGCCAGTCTCTCGGCTAGGGGACAGCGCCATCTCGTGAGAACAAGATGAGCAATAAACACGAGTCTATATAATAACATAACCAAAATCTTGAGCCAGTGCGCCCCGGATCATCGGACAGAACGGCTGCTTCAATTCCATTACAAAACACACATCCCAAAACCTCTCCTCTTCTCTAGGTATAAACAAGCGTCTCCATCTTTATCAACAACTAACATCTGATATCTGGCGGTCAGCGAGGCCCAAGTGAAATTCATTATGTCCTCTTTCGCATATCTAATGGACTTTGTGTTGTACCTGGAAGGAGAGGTAGAAGGGGCTTATCGTCTTCCCTGCCTGATGAGTGAGATACGCGGGTTGAAGAAGTAGAAATGACTGAATTATGGGAGGTTATCAGGTTAAACATATGGTAACACACACAGAGGGATTCTTCACCAAAACTTACAAACGTTATTCATCAACAATAGTGAAGAGGACTTATGTCAACACTGAGAATATATCTAGACAATAAAAAAAGAAATCTAATTATTTATATTACTTAAGAGGCTTCAACAACAACAACAGCAGTAGCGTGTTTATTGGATTAGAGAACTAGATTTTTTTATCGTCGGAACGCAACAGGTTACTTCATTAACTAGAGGAGGAAGAGACACAAGACAAAGTATCCGTCAACACCAGTAAACAAACACAAAACACAGCAACAACAGATAATGATTTTTATCGATAAGAAAAAGTTTTTAGTGGCCACAAAGAATAGACTTTCCTCAACAAAACTTGACGGAAACTTTCGGTGGCAACAAATACGTCAAGAGGTGGTATCCCGTTTCGTCAGCTCTCGTCTTTGGGGAAGATCTTGTAACTGGTGTGAGATTTTCAGAAGTTCAGGGGGAATGTATGGTCCAGTTACTTAACACTATAACGGGTCTGAGTTAAAGTCCCTTTATTCTATGAGAGTTTACGGAAGGAAATACAACGTCCACAAAAATTATTACAAACGATGTGAAATATTATATGTTCTATAAATAATAACATATGTATGTATACTATCTATATATTATCTACTATATGTATTATGCAAATAAATACTATTAAGTGGAATATATATGTATGATTATTTTGTGGTCACCCTTAACAAGATCTTAGCAATGCGTCTTACCATTTAGGGAAGGAACACATCAGTGCATCAAGAGTCACGTGTAACAGGCGCTAATCCTCACCTCGTAAAGCCATCACAGCAGCGCCACAGACAGTCTCCCGCCCCAACAATGAATTATGTAACAAACTTAAATATCCCAAAACATGATTGATGCAAGTAGCTCTTTGTGAAGCCTGAGGGATACATATAAACTGATAAAAACAAAACTGGTGTAATATTAAATGACTCCCATGACAAAAACTATATCTTGTACAGTATTACGAAATGAAAACTTGCGGAAAATTAAGATCCATTAAACCACTTGAGGAACTGTAAATTGACGCCCATAATACACAGTGTGACGTCAGAAGTTGCAACGTAAACTAACAACAACAACAAGACGACACAAGGAAATGGATCTACACACACACACACACACACACACACACACACACACACACACACACACTCCAGCTGATAAATAAACACCAGTTGATAAGTACACCCGTCAGCTGTGTGAGCAAGGAGACACTGGGGTAGTCTGCACGCGTCGCCTCCCAGACCACCCACCACCTCACACGGATGTCAGGCGGTTCGATGAGGAAGAGGAGTATAAGGGCTGACAAGGAGGGTGTAAGGCAGGATGGTTGGGTGTAAGGGCTAGGAAGCATGGATGGAGGCAGGGTGTAAGGGTTAGGAAGCAGGGTGTAAAGCAGGCAGGCTGGAAAGTAAGGGCTAGGAAGCAGGGTGTAAGGCAGGGAGGCAAGGTGTAAGGGCTAGGAAGCAGGGTGTAAGGCAGGGAGGCAGGGTGTAAGACAGGTAGGCAGAGTGTAAGGGGTAGGAGGTAGGAATCGCGTGAAATATACAGGGTGTCCAAATTGCAATGAAACGACTAGGAAGCCGTATTATTTTTTGTATATAAATGTGAGGATGTTTTAATTGCACTGTAACCACACCATGTATTAAGTTTCTGTGTGTGTGTGTGTGTGTGTGTGTGTGTGTGTGTGTGTGTGTGTTTTAGATTTAATTAAGATGACCCCACAAGAAAAGACGAAATGTGTGTTATGAATGGCCGAACCGATGTCACCTACCCTGGTACAACGACGATTCCGTATAAAATTTGGCAATGAACCACCGATCCGATGACCTGTAAGCATGGGTGAAGTAATTTGAGGAGACTGACAGTGTTCTAAAATAACATGTTGGGAGAAAAGCCCAGAATATCGGAGGAGGATGTTGAACGTGTAACATGCAAAAAATCCACATTCAGCTGTTGAGATGTTAAAAAAAAATGTAGAGGGAAATTGAGTTCCATTGTAACGTAGTCCGTGGTACGAATGGTTCACATGTTGAATATCTACCTTAATGTACCGTAATGTACCCCCACACACCAGATGAAACTCAAGCATATTGGGTGAACATTTCTCTGTTTACATTATTCAATAGAAACTGCTAAGCCTTCAAAGTTGTTCCATTTCAACGTAGACACACTGTTGTCTAATCTGTCCCCTGTAATATCAAGCTCAATGTCAAGTTTGGTCGCAGTAAGTAAATTCATTTTACTAGCATATTTCTTCTTCCTCAAAGACGGTCATGAAAATGTGGTTCTAATTGCCACAGATCTTTGGCAATTTAATTTTCTATGCGGATGTGTGAAGAAACCGTAGATTTCCTCATAACCTGTGTGTGTGTGTATGTGTGTATGCGTGTGTGTGTGTGTGTGTGTGTGTGTGTGTGTGTGTGTGTGTGTGTGTGTGTGTGTGTGTGTGTGTGTGTGTGTGTGTGTGTGTGTGTAAGAGGAAATAAGTAATGAAGGACACTTATTTCAACACTTTCCTCACCTTACTCGTTTATCCAATTAATTACCTTCATTACTATTTACCTTTGATTTCCTTTCATTTATATGTGTCATTATATTTTACTCAGTGTCTCAGATCTCGTGATGAGCTAATTACTGCTCACATAAAGTCATGTATTTCCTTATGTCATTACACCTTATGGAATACATTTAACACGAAAGCAACCCGGAATTAAATTTACATATAGATGATAAATGTGTTCAAAGGCTTATTATTAAAAGTCAATAAAGTTCAATTATTAGATTAGTCAAAAATCGGTTCCTCTTAAGGGAGAAGGAATCGGTCATTATCTAAGAACAGTGTTTATAAGAGAAAAATTATTGGAACAAAAATAAATTTCGAAACCCAAGAATGTTAAGTCTTTTTAGTGTAGTCTTTCCTAGTTTAGCCGGGTTTTTTTTTTTTGTAGGCTACAGTCTTTCGCATTGTAGTCTTTAGTATAATTTTTTCTAAGTACTATACACTCTTTTCGTAGTTACAATAGTTCTTAATATAATACAGTCGTCCGTAATTATAACTTTTATTTAATAGTAGTTTTCCTCGTACATTTTTTTTTATCTTAAAGAGAGTTTCCTAGTAACCATTTCTCATAAGGTACCACCGGGGCGCGTCTCGTGATAGGCAACAGTCCCTCTCAGCTCAAGTTTATCATTTAGGCATATATCATCGTCCACTATTACCAATTACCGTGGATAAATGTCCTGCATAATTACCTGTGGTTAATAATTTGAGGTCGTACCCATAAGTCAGTACACGGTGTAGGGGAAAGGTGGGGGGTGTGGGTGGGGGGTGGGAGGGGGAGGGTATACCAGCAGCCTACCAACCATTCTTACCTTCAGCCAATGGTCAGGGAGGAAAGGTGAGAGATGAGGGAGAGAAGGAAGGACTGAGAGGTGAGGGTTATTGGAATGAGGTAGACAAGACGGATGAAGAATGGTTGTGGGAATGAGAAGGAAGGAGGTAGGGACTACAGAGGAGAGAAGAGGGAAGGATAAGGAGGATGAAGTGAGAAGGAGAGAGAGCCAGTTTCACCACTCTCTCCACCACACTTCATGAGGCCTTAATACGTTCACTACACAGCCTTGACAATATAAGTTTACATTATCATCGCTTGCTCACACATCTTATTTTCTTTTGCTATGTCAACATCAGCCCACAGTTTAAGCTTTGAGATCTTCACGCACCGAGGTATCGTAATTATACGCTACACGCTGGATCAGATATTGCTTAATATATGCAGGGTCATCGGTACACCTGTGAGCATGTCAAATATAGCACAGACCACTTGAACATTTTTTTTTATTATTTTTATTATTACAACGGGATTCAATATGCATATTTTTCTTCATTAATTATGCGAAAGTAAGTGAAGACATTATAGAACACAGTTAATAAAACAATGAATAATTCCCTTCTCGAATCCAAAGTGAATGTTTTTATTTAATTCGACTTTTATACGAGATTCCCCTTAATTTTTTTGTGTGTGGGGGGGAGGGGTGGCGGAGATAACTATTATAAGGTAAAAGCATTCTAGTATTTGGTCTTTCATCCATCACACTCAAATATAAATTACGATAGACTCCCAGCCAGGCCAAGTGATACTTCGTGGGTGGTGCAGAAGGATAAGTGAGGTTGACACTGCACTCGACCACCTTCACTTCCTCAACTGTAAAGGGAGACGCCTATTCATACCAGGATGGAGTGGTATTTAAGGGCTAGTCTTGACAACATATAAAAGGGTCGTCTCAGCAATGTTTAGCGAGTACCCCATAAATCCTTACACTTGTAATGCCGTCGGCCGCTGCGCCCTGGGTCATTATGCAAAACGGGATCACCATATATCTTGGTCATCATAATCATTATCCATAGCGAGAATGGCCACAATTTCCACACATACAGCCAGGTAATGGGTAATAGCCACGTGCAGCTAGGCGTGGCGCACCTTTCTCACGTATATTGAGAACAAGTTTATACAGTGAATGGTGATTGTTTACAAGCACTACTGAGCCATATCCTGAATTTTTTTTACACAACTCAGCGAGGCGTATACTGTAGATTATGAAAAATAACCTACTACTGAAAAGCGTGAGTCCTTAGTTTGCGAATCATAACTTTAAAAAATATATACCAGATCACATTTATAGCACGATACAGAAGACTTTCCTTATATGCAAATGAACTAAGCTCATTATTACACACATCGTAAATCTAGAGACAGCAATGTTTATATGTGATTCTGGGTAGTTTACACCTTACAATATTTTAGTAATAACACAAAAGGCGTAATTTGGTATAACAGAACAATTGTGTAAACATATAGAGGGACACGTATACCATATTCTGAGGTAAAGACTCGGTCAACCACGTCATCATAACCTTAGGTATATCGTTAATTGAAAATGAAGCAGTTTGTATCACCAGAAAAATACAATTACAAAGTGACAACAATAATTACTAACATGGCTAAACCTTTCGAACACTACAGACACCTAATAAATACTCTATGTACATTTATTTAAAGATCACAATTAAATAACATAAAATATCATCTAGTATCGGGAACACTGTACACGAACACACCTGTACACCACCTGTAATACCCTTCAGGTATCTTAGAATTGTACACACGTAAAATAAATTCCTCAACTAGAGTGAAAGTGAACAGCAATGACTAAGAGTTTCACACACATTCTATATGAGGATCGATGTTATAGTCAGAATAGAATGATTAAAAATAGGTAAAATAAGGAAGAATGATGGAGGAGGGACGAACAAGCCTTCTACACCAATGACCTAACACCATTTAGCACTGGCCATAATTACCTGACGTCATAACATCCTTTTTTGACCTAGATTACATCACGTTAAGATGTTATTAAAGCAACACGGATAATCGCTTTCACCATCACCTAATGACAGGCAGTCTAAACCCTTTACACCATTTACGTCTAATCATTTTCAATATTCTTTTATAAAACACCAACATCTCTTTATACGTGTAAATATGTATCAGGTCATCATATCTTACGCCTCTTCACTTTATTATATTAATCTAGGTGAGTTTTTTGCCACCCATTCCCACCCCACCCCACCTCACGTCACCCACCCCACATCACCCACCCCACCCAACTCACCCACCCCCACCACCCCACCCCCTCACCCCACCCCACCCCACCTCACCCACCCCACTTCGAATAAGTAAAAAACGTTCAACTTTATATGGGTTAAAAACTTAAGCTGTATTTTTTGTTTTAATTCTTTATCAGTTCTCCGTATCCTAACCGATTAACCTTAACTATCCTTAATTACAGGTAGATGGTGGTGGTGGTGGTGGTGGTGGTGGTATGCCTAGAGTAGGTCGCTTATGTGTACGTTGTAACCTGTTAAGATAAAGAGCAACATCTGCCTCAGGGAAGGGCAATAATGCAGGAGCGTTTAGGGCCCCCGTTCACCACTTGTCTCAGACCTGACTACTATTAAGGGCTATTCTTAAGCATGACAGACCATCAATTGCGACTCATTTTCTCTGACGCTTGACATTGAAGCCATTTTACCTTACATGCTACGATTTATTACTAAAATACAGTTTCTTAAATTAGTAATGATTAATAATGGAGATGAACAAGCTGTCATCCGTTCAGTTAAGATGTAAATGATATAATGATTCGTGTTTCATTTCTTCTTGCTCAGTGACTAAACTGTTTTCATACATTATTTTATCATAGTCGGTGTATACTTGAAGATTCATAGTATACATAGTTAATTGCACCAAACAGTATATTCCATGACTGTAAGTACATTAATATTATTATTATCAGTACCGTAAATAAAAAATAATTTAATTGTAATATTTTTTTAATGAGACAAATAGAATTATCTAAAATAACGTGTCCATGTAAACTTAATTTATATCAGTAATGTGTAATGTACTTTTCTACTAAACGCCTATTAATTTTATGCTAGGAAATAGATTATACCGTATATAACTGTACAAGTAAGCTGCTGTTACCAAAATATCACACAGTTCTGGTAATTTACATCGACTAACCTAATATTAATCACTCTTTCTATCTCAAACTTTTAATGTTTTGGGAATGGTGTATTAACTAACCTTATTACGTGCTTAAAAACCTTTATTATTGAAGTGCAGTAATAACATAACATCACGGTGATAATAATGATGAGTTAGACATAATTAAATATACCTGAGAGGTGTTAATTAATTGTGTTTAATTAGGGTGAACTTAATCTTTAAATAGCCTTTACTATAAATTACCTCATCTAAAACAAACGAGCATTTACAGTATATTTATGCGATATGTAATCCTGCAGTCAGAGAAAACGGATTAGCCAGCGAGTGACAGGGGGAGCTATTATAAATCTTCCCGTCGCGCTGGAGGCCACTACATGCCATTAATGCTATGCTGTTAACACCTTACTTAATCATGAACTTAAACATTAAAAGGTATTATTATTATTATTATCGTTTCGGTCATCCGGGAAATCTTAGGAATTTAGGTTTGGTTAGATATAGTTCCTGGGTTATGTGGTTAGGTTAGGTTAGGTTAGGTGAGATCAAAATCATTCAAAACACTTGAAAAACCATCGGTCAAACGTATGAATGACCGAAACTATACAGTATATTTACCTATTAAAATACTCATTCCCACTAAAGCAACAATAATAAGAAATACATAAACTTAAACACGTATTAAAACTTCATCCATACAAAATAATATTATCCCACATAAACTAACACACCCAAAGGAAGTGGCACATCGTCAGGACAGAGATACCTAACTCAGTGCCAGATGGTATTTCCCGTGCAAGACAAAACTATCAGTCGAACCCGGATACAAAACCACTCGGCAGTTTTTTTCCTCCTTGTGGCCAGAGATGAGAGCGTGTTGTCCCGCGGTGTCAACAAATGTGTATCCCACTAGTACCGACACCTCCCATGAATAGTAAATAAACATCAAAAGTTCCTCCGTTTGATAACCATCCTTGAATTTGCACACAGATTGCGAGCTATAT
Organism: Homarus americanus; assembly: GCF_018991925.1. Taxonomy (NCBI): domain Eukaryota; kingdom Metazoa; phylum Arthropoda; class Malacostraca; order Decapoda; family Nephropidae; genus Homarus; species Homarus americanus. The sequence continues at coordinate 297,274 of NW_024729477.1, read as the reverse complement.
GATTGAATTCTATTATTTCAGAACCAATAGAAGAGTAAGACAGAGAATTCAAAGTAAAACACACACACACACACACACACACACACACACACACACACACGGAGATAATATACAACTTTAGGCCAAACTATATAAGAAGAGACACTTTTTTTTTATCTTTTATCAAACTCTAGCGCCTCACGAAGCTCATGTTGACGCATATTTCTCGGCTATAATGATAAAGGTAAGCTGTTAGGTTATCAGGTAGGTAGGTGGTGCCGGTGAAGGGATAGACAGGTAAGGTTGATAGACACACACACAACACACACACACACACACACACACACACACACACACACACACACACACACAGGCGGTAAACTGCATTAAGTCATAAAAAAAAAACACCGCGGTAACTACTACAGTCAGACTCAACTGAATATTCACATGGGCATTCGATCCTTCATCTCTTGCAGACTTCCACCTTGAATGACTCTCCAGATGCCAACAACAAGAACCTGAGCCTCTTGATCAACCCTCCCACACTGAACTGATCAACTAATTCACTGTTTAGAGATCATTGAGCTTTGTGGTTGATGAAATATGTCTCGGGTGAAGCTAGTGAAGCTGTTGTCCCTCATACACATAGGATTAGTGAAGCTTAGATCAGAATTTGTACACATAATTAAGTTAATATTTGTTCCTAATGAGAATATGAGTGGATCAAATTGTGTTATATACATTGTAAAAAAAAAGTGGTAAGCTATTGTGTTTAAGCGAGTTCTTACGTCAATATGTACAGGAAGAAAATAACATAGCAAGATATTTAGTATAGTATAGTATAGTATCCGGGAGATCACACACACACGTTTAATTAACCACTACAAAAGCAGTCCTCAGATATGTTTGTTCATATCCCCATCAGTGTCTCTAACATAAACAAGATCATACATGTATACAACAATAAACCTTCATGACTCTATTCTTAGCTTCCAGGAACTTGTTTACGTGTAAATATTTGTCTGCTAAAATGTGGTCTTTGTTGTCGTTAAAACAGTAAACCAGACCCTAATGTTTTTGTGTTTCTTCTCTTTGATAATTATTAGCGACACTTATTGAGGTTTGCTCGGGCGTTTATGTATGTATGTATGTATGTATGTATGTATGTATGTATGTATGTATGTATGTATGTATGTATCCTCGTCTCCAAACGAGCGGACCAGAGTTCGATCCTCGGGCAGGGTGAAACTATGGGCAAGTTTCTTTACGACATTTGGCTCTGTCTACCCAGCAGTAATTGGGAACCTGGATGTTAATCGATTTGCGGATCGTATTCCGGGGTAATGGTTAGCCAGTGCAGTTGGCGAGTTGTCCGTCCTTCTCGGACTATTCCTTGAGACTGGGTCATGCAACTCGTTAACCTCGGGTGTGGATGTTGTGTTGGCAACAGCTTCTACACCTTAAACAAATTCACGCCTAGGAGGCCCTTGGACCGGCCATCCTCTATTTCGAGGGGCTTCCATTATTTATGTATATGTGTACAGTATGTATGTATGTATGTATGTATGTATGTGTTTATGTATGTACACTTCTTTCCTACGGTCACTTCACCTCACGTTCACACAGCAATATTTCTACCTTAATCTTGTTTTATTCCCAGGTTCAATGACAAAATTCGCCTCTAACTTCGGCTGTGAGTGAATAAGCATCTCTTATCATCAATTTTCCATAATAAGAGCCGTAGTTAGGAAGGCCATTAACCACCCGAGTGTTGCTACAAGCTTCACTGGACCATCCCTGCGTGGCACACACCTCCGGTAACACGTACGTGATTAAGACCACACTGGGCCGAGAACCACGCCCCGCCAGGCCTGCACAGACCGACTGGCTACCTCCATTACGCCATTACGCCATCTGTGACTACCTCCATGTCACCGCTTGGCGTGTGTGAACTTTCTTCTCTCGTGGCACTATGGTAAAATACAAGTCAGCCATATTAGGATTTTGCCCTTCGTTATGAGGTGATTGTGGTATTGAATGCCAAGATGAATAAAGAAGTATAAGCTGTCTTGACGTGGTAGGCATTTAACCGATGATGGTATTAAACTTCTAAATTACTCTCCAACTGAACGATCGAATTAAATTACTGCGGATTACAACTGTCACTAGTACTGAAGTCTCGTGTCTATTTTGATATTTTTAGATTTACAGCCTTGAGTGTTAATTATAAGATCACGAAAAACATAGAATTGATTATTTAAACAAACCTTAGTATCCAAGACAATCATTGAGCGATAATTGTCTTCAAATAAAAAAAAATTACCTCAAGCTGAAGTTTTTGGTAATAAATATTAATCTTGGCAGGAGATATGAATATACTTATAGAAGAGTTTACATCCTTACTTCATTATTTCGTCAACCTATATATAGCATCACACAACACTGCGGTACTCCATGTTGAAGAACTTAGTGTGTTTACCAAAGAAGGTTACATACTGTCCAGCCGCACCTTGGGAGATACGCATGGTGAAAAATAATGCACTGAGACTTTTCGTTTCACTGTGATATATATACGAAGGGGTCAGACAGCACCTGTAGCCCGAACATTACAAACAGTAGTAAACCACTCATGTTCTTGTGGCAGTTCACGACGAGCGGAGTTTCGTGAGAGAGAAGGAACAAAGAAACCAGTTTGGATTTGGAGATTCAGCTGCAGCCTGTGTTAAAGCCGCCGACACTATCTCCCCAACACTCTTAATAAACTATCGTCAATAGCTACCCTTGACCATTGCCTCCCTCACTACAGAATGGTCACGAGCTTCACACTACAGACTACACCTACGAAACAGAGAAAAACCCGAGGCTGCCTCAAGCATTAGGAAACTCAACTATAGACGATATAAACAAACAAAATCAAGGTTAATAAACGATTTAATCCCACTTTTTTATGATTCAATTACATTACTAGAGGATTTGATCATTAATTGGCGATGTTATAGCAATTATAAATCTCCTCAGACAACCAGATGTTAATTAGTTGTTAATTATAGCTTAGAAGTAATAACACAAGATAATTAACCAATGCAGTTAAATAAGAACTAAGACCTTATGGGACTTGGGGCCTCGAAATAGTGATACAGATTATGTAAATTATTATATATGAACATAAATTATCATCTAAGTATATAGAACAGGTTATACACTATACACACCCCAAGAATTATCTTTACGGAGAGGTCAAATGAATATCAAAATGAACACTGTGACTCCTGTTGTCTAGGTAGGGTTGTCAAAATCCTTCGTCCGTTGTGTCATATTTTCTCACACAAAATCGTAAAGGCCTTATATATTATTTACCAACTTTCAATATAAACAACTTAGGTATTTAATCAACAGAGATTCATTGGCCTGTAATACCCCTTGCATCATCACTATATACAAAACTTTCTTTAAACACAAAACTATTTTCAACTATAACTTTAGTCAGATTATCAGATATTAAAACTACCCCACCAACAAGCATACTAGCACCCATCCACCCTAGGCAATCATAGCACAATAAGAGTTACAACAAATAGTAATATTATCCACAAACTCATCGACGGCCATGCACACGTCAGCCATCAATCTCCGGGCGTTGACTAAGTTATTTTCCTTTTATCACCTTTAGAGATGAGTTGTGACTAAGATGCGGCACCAACGAGAGAAGCTTTTAAGAACATGATTGTAAAGATAACCCAAAAATTCTAAGCTTTTAAAATGGGGAGAAGAGTCATAGGTCAAAGCAGCATCAACAACCTCTTAATAATGTGTATCAAGAAGCCTTTTTTCTTCACAGTCTTAATGAGAAAGTCGTGGCTGAAGCGCGTAACACTTAAAATAACCTTTTAATTATGTGGCTACCAGTAGGGGTGTGTGGCAAGAGCAACAGCGAGGCGGCAGAGTGAAACGTGACCGCTCTGGGGCTCACTGTTATTACGCCTGGGACTATGTTTAATATTGCTACCCGCTGTCACACTTGATGCACTGTCCGGGTCCTCTACTACTTGGCAACACCTACACTCAACACGGAAATACACAAGAAGAAGAAGAAGAAGAAAAACAAAAACACAAATAAAATATTATATAATACTTAGGAAAATTATGAGGAAGGATAAGAACCAAAATATAAACGAGAAAAGTGATATTAAGTTTTTCAGGGTAAAATAAATCAACACACACACACACACACACACACACACACACACACACACACACACACACACACACACACACACACACACACACACACACACACACACACACACACACACACACACACACACACACACACACACACACACTTTCCTAAAAAAAATTCACATGACACTTTTAAAACAATCCATATAATACACTCATATAACCAGTCTAATTTGAGAAGTTCCTCCAGTTACCAGTCACTTGTAAGGCATTATAGCGCACGGGGAAGGAGAGAGGGTCAATTATATATATAAAAAAAAAATATTCAGAAACACGCGGACAGGTACTAATTAAAGGTAGAGTATCCTGTACAGGTGATAGTAACTGTCCATTCACCTGGTAACAACAACAAAGGTGAGGCCAGTGATAATTAACATATCTTCCACAATCATGATTCTTGAAAATTCCTGAGTTACATCACCTTATGGAAACAAACAAATACACCCATCAATAAATTAGACTTTCAAGTATAAATCCATCTCCATTTTGGTTCTAGTATCGATCATTAAAAAAAAAGTAATAATACAAAAATGAATATAAAATAACTATGACTCAGTATAATACAAAAGTCATTAAGCCTTAGAGGTTATATCTGGCTGTAGGAATAAGAGAGTCTTCTCCCCGTTCTCCTGATGTCCTGTATAATTCCGCCGTTCTCTGCCTCGTTTTGGTTATTAAAGGTATCCTGTACCTGGTCACACCTGCGTTATTTTACAAGAATGAGAAGTTAAGGTCAGTAACTTTAGAGACTGAACAGCCAACACATTCTTCTTATCTGTCTCAAGATCTGGAACGATGGCAGACGTACCCACCCAACCCAACCCACCCACTCACCCATCAGGCGCTACAAACAATCCACTTACCCACCCATTCGCTACAAACACCCTCCACCCACTTACCCACCATCCACTCACCCAACGCACGCTCCAGACACCCACCCACCCACCCACTCTATAATCACGATCATAAAGAGAGGCAATATTTTACACTCCTCACACGATGGGTGATTAACAAAAGGCAATTGTATAACTGTGTTTCGTTTAAACTTTAATCAGAAAAACAGAAAATATATAAGATACCATCAAGCCACCCCCCCCCCACACACACACACACTAAAAAAGAGCAAACCAAAATCTATATTAAAAAAAAACACCAAAAGGGCAAAACAAAATAAATATTAATAAAAAATAAATAAAAACATCGACAAAGGACAAGTACTATAATTTCATCCTATCCTCTCCTCGGGGTCAAGAAAATACTATACATGCCATTGTTTTGCCAATATGAACCCAACATCACAATGGTTAAAAAGATGAGTCGACATCGAAAAACAATTAGGGAGGTTGAAGGAGAATTATGGCAGCAATAAAGGCAGGGAAGTTGGCAGAGTGCTGTAAACGCTTCCCACCGACTGTCACTCGTCCACATAAATCCCAACGTGGTACACAATACAATACCTTACCCAACACTAGGCAGAGCATTCGTTACTGTTACATGATAAAACAAACGTTGCCAGCACATGATAAACAAACGTTCCCAATAAGAGGTACAAGACTTCGTTACTACCATTCTACCACATGATATAAACGTTACCAGCACCTTGCAAACAGACGTTACCAAAGCATGATAAAAACGTTACCATCACAAGATAGACATTGCTATAAATATAAGTTTATCATAGACATAATAAAAGTTACACAGACACAGTAAAAAAACACTATCGGTATATAGAAAAAATAAATGGTTAATAAAAGTTTAACACACGGTAAAACAAAAGTTAACACACCACACGGTAAAAAGAAACGGCAATAACACACGCTAAGAACACGTCAAGATAACAAGAACATGCCTTAATCAGAGTATCCGACTCCTGAGGCGATGATAAGGTTGTGCAGGGCGTTACCGTGCAATATGCAAACGAGCCCCCCCCCCCCTGCACGCACACACACAGAAGGCTGACCATTCGACATCGAGCGAGATTACTGATCGACGCAGTAACAAACTAACAAGAAATCCCCGTGGTCTAGATTACGTTACTTAGAGTGTAAAAATATGCTTCCGAATCGAGTCAGGACGTTTACACACACTGGCTGGTGGTGGAGACGCTGGAAAGAACATCACACAGAGACAGAGAGAGGCGTAGTGTATTTTACAGAGGTCAGAAATTTTGCCTGGCATCTGGTTTTGCTGCGTAGATTCCTATTATGTGGTTTATATTAGCGAGGCAGCTGAGTGCACTGTCCTCTTGAAGTAGTTTGTCAGTTTTGTTTGATAGACACACGGTGCCTCTTAGTGCCATGGAAATATATAGTAGTTTACCTTAGATAGAATAGTATATTATGAGAAATCTATATCAGCTTGAGAATTTATCCCTCTGACACCCTCTTTCCTCCTTATATCTAATCTTACAGTAATAAAAACAATTAATTATGGTGTTTAAGAGATTTATTATACAGTATTATTAATTGTATTTCCGAAATTTAGGTTTTATTATATATTTAGTTTAATGTAAGACACGGTCAAACCTTCCCATCACCCGACTCGTCTACCTGTTTAGCATGACAATGAAAATGGTGGCTCTAAACAACCTCCCAAAATGACCCGCTAAATCCAGGTATTATCACTGGTTTCCACGATGAAGAAGATGTTACTTAGCATCTGCTTCTTAAACACAACAACGAGAGAATAAAACCCGGAACGATGATTACGATACAGTGTTGACATTTACCCCTTAATAGATTCCCAGGATTTAAAGCTCAAGTTGATGTCCATGTGATGAATAGTGATGAGTGTTCACTATTACTGGTGTGTGAATAAGTTCCTTCAAGCCGTTGATACGATGAATGCATGGAGAGTAACTAATTACCCCCAAAGTCATCGTAAGGTTTAGTCTCACTGAAGTACCAATATGAACATTATAATCCACTTGGTCCCCTCCCACGGCCTTTATCCCGCCTGATATTAAGACCGTGATCTAACGTGGCATCGTCATTATCACACCCAAGAACTTCGATACGCAAAGAGACACTACACTTACTGTTTTTCATTTCCAAGACTGTATAGCTAGGTAACCATTCTCCAGCTGGGCCGACTAGGGGCGCCCCTCCCTTTAGTGGACAACGGTGGGACTCGACCCGGCGATTATTAGATCAGGATGCTACTTCAAAATCCACCCAACTGTATCGACTTTTTGTTTTTTTAGGAAAGAGACGAACAAATAAATGTAACAATCAACACTTAATTAAAATACAAAACAAAAACCACCTCTTAATGCTGAGTTTCCTCGGGTGGTCGCCTTAGAGAACACAGCCAACACAATGCGGTATAAACAAAGGTCAAGTGTCCCCTTAAAGAGAAAATATAACTGTCCCCACCAGCAGGAAGCCTCTCTCATTTAGCTCTAATGGGACGAGACAACCTTCTGTGATAAGTGTGAGGTCAGAGAGTGGTCGTGGTGTGGTGGATACATCAGCTTGTTATTCTTGCCTATCATCCTTGCAGCTTACTTAACGCACACTATCTCTGACCTGATCTCTTAACTTCACTCCAATCTCGTTATGGTGACCTTCTGTGAACTTTTAATTTATTTCACTTTTACTCCTTCTTCTGAGATCTTCTTTAATTATTCACTTTTACTAATCATTTATTCGATTTACTCTATACACTTCCTTTATTGTGGCTAGGGATGGTGTTCACAAGGCGTCCAAGTGAAAGTTTTTTGTCACGGATCATCTTGTCAGGAGAGAAGAGGCTGGTGGGTGTGTTAATTTCTCTCCCTTTAATGCCACTACCGCATGACACTATTATGCCTGGCCATCAACTGGTATTACTTCACCGGTGTGTGTGTGTGTGTGTGTGTGTGTGTGTGTGTGTGTGTGTGTGTGTGTCAAATATACACCCACATCCTTCTCTCTCTGTTCATCTATTCTATTTTTTCCTGCTCCTCTTCCTCTCTGGTTCTCACCGCCTCCCTCCCTCCCTGGGGTAGTCTAGACCCCCTCAGCACCTCCGTCAGTATATTGTAAACAACCTGACGACAGGAGTCAGGTCCCTAGTGCCGCCTGTCCACTCATAACATGCTCGTAGGGACGGTAGGTGAAGTGTGCGCCGCATGTGTTTTTCTATATCCGTGTGTGTGTGTGTACATGTGTGTTTCTACATCCGCGTGCGTACAAGTGTGTATAGGTGTGTATAAACGTTAACGTGACCTATTGTGTTATAGTATGTATGTATGTATGTATGTATGTATGTATGTATGTATGTATGTATGTATGATTTTTTCCACGTGTAACTCTCGGTGCAGTTTTCAGTTAAAAAAATGACACTCAATAAAATACCTGAATTTACCACTGGCCAAGAAGGACCGTTCAGCTCAACCCTTACCTGAAATAAAAACAAAAACAGATCCAACATTAAATACATCATAATATAAACATCATTGACACCCAGTACACATTCTCACTTTCCTTATCTATGCTAAACAAACAGTTATCAGAAATATGTTACGTGGAAGATTCACTCATGGTATAGGAAACAAGATTTGTGTTGTTGTTAGAATACGAGTAAAAGTGAATCAGTAGAGAAGGAAAGTCACAACGCCAAAAAAAAAGGACATATTACCTTACCTCTCCCTCTAAAGAACGTGGTAATTAGTTTTACATTTAATATTAAACTTTTCGACAGATGATAAAATATCGCGAATAATCCTCACAAGCTTGACGGTGAACAGGTCATCTATGAGAGACTTACCCCCTACACATCTAGGCCCACTTACTATAAGATACGGAAGCTGGGTGAGGAGTAGAAGCTTCCCTTAGTGAGGAATGTTGAGTACCTAGCTCCACCCCAGGCACCTCCAGAAAACCAACACCTCCTATGGCGTCGCCGTCAGGTTATATAAAAAAAATCACCTTATATACGCATTAATTTACGGATTTTCACTATAAAATAAAACCAATTCTTTCCCAAATAAGTTAAACATACAAATCCAAGTCGAAATTCCCCCCAAACTTTCGCCCATAACTTGTTTCTTTCATCAACCCAAACGACCAACCCACTTCACCTTTTGCACTAGGAGGGCCATCTGCCGGTACTTTACGAGGGTTCACAGGTTATACGTGTTTCCCGTTATTTATGAGAGACTATACCCATTGACTCCCTGACCATCACCAAGATAATTTATAACCCACGGGAGTAAGACCAGAACAATACCACCAGCTTAACTATGTACCTTAAGAGCGCAAGCAAATGTTTACGTTGTAACTGTGAGAAATATTTACAGGACAGTTTCAAATGGATCTTGTCATAAAATTTGATATGATATTCCTACAGGTCGGGAAAGGAGTTGTGGGGTGGTGTGGTGTGGGGGAGGGTCGGGTGAGGTGTGGGAGGGTCGGGTGAGGTGTGTAGGGTGGGGTGGAGACTGGGAGTTCTTGTTGAATGACGGGAACGTTCGCTGCTGGGGGGAAGAGGAAGATTGGCCACCACACGTTACTGCCACAACACGCACTAGGAGAGGCCCGCGGTCAAACTGTCTTCAACACCAATGTTTTACAAGTGAAATCTTTTCTTTCTTGATACCACCACTTCTTTCATTCTTAACTGCATTCACTATATAACTCACAAGATAATATACAGTAATACTTTTTAGACTATTATCTCAACATGTGAATATCTTTAAGGAAATATGAAATCTTACTAATCACCAAACCGATAGTTAATACATACAATAAAAATTATAAACCAGCAATTTCTTCACCTCTTATGGAGTAAAATAAACAAATTATTAATAACGCATATGATTAATTACTTCAATATCTAATACATTTATTAATTACTATCAGATAAAAACAAATTTACGATATCTTTAATAATATAATCTTAATAAACCAGAAAAACCACAAAAAATAAAACATTAAAACACTACGTAAAATCATATAGTTCGTAGCCTAACCTAACCTAACCTAATCCAAATCGTAAACTCGTATAATGAAATAATACGAACAACACGTAGTAAAAATAATTCATAACAAAATATAAACTAATGAAATCTTGTCACATACCATAAAAAAAGTTAATAATCTCAGCAACAATTTTACGAGTTTCATGATGTAATAGTAAAAATAATAGTAAACATCATCATCTCATAAGACTATTTCATCAACATCTCATTAGACTATTTCATCAACATCTCATAGACTATTTCATCAACATCTCATAGACTATTTCACCAACATCTCATAGACTATTTCATCAACATCTCATAGACAATTTCACCAACATCTCATAGCCTATTTCATCAACATCTCATAGACTATTTCACCAACATCTCATAGACTATTTCATCAACATCTCATTAGACTATTTCACCAACATCTCATAGACTATTTCACCAACATCTCATAAGACTATTTCACCAACATTTACTAGCCTATTTCATCAACATCTCATAGACTATTTCATCAACATCTCATTAGACTATTTCACCAACATCTCATAGTAGTCAACATTTCAATCACTGGTCTGTTTAGTGGCTCAGGTAGCCCGTAAAGAATTTAAGTACATTCCTGCAAAAATCCAATTTGTTTAACCCCCGTTGGGACCCGACTTTGGTAACCATAGACTATAAGAGGGAAAGGGGAAGGAAGGGGAGGGAAGGGGAGGAATTAGAAGTTGAGATGGGACAGTGGTACGAAGGATGGAAGGGGAGGAGAAGGAATGGTGAAGAAGTAGAAGGGTGGTAGGAGATAGGACGATAGAAGGTGAGGAGAAGGAATGGCGAGAAAGTGAAAGGATGGTAGGAAATGGAAGAGAAGCAGAGAGAGGGGATAGAATAGGGAGGAAGTAAAATAGGGTAGAAATTCGTGAAGGTGGAAGAGGGGTAAGGAGAGAGAGGAGGAGAAAGAGGAGCAGAGAGAGGAGGAGGAGGACAAGGGAAGCCACAGTGACAGAAGGGGAAACAATACAGAAGGAAAACAGGAAAAGAGAGAAAGACGAGATGGAGAGAAGAGGAGAGGAGAGGAGAGGAGAGAACTCAGGGATTGAAAAACAAATTAGAACTTAATGAAACATAACTCTCAGAATCCCCCCCAAAAAAAAATAATAATAAAATATGGACAAAACACAACACCGACCTAACCCTCCTTCACCACACCCATACTATAACCCGACCACGTTACTGAACCCATATTTAATGACTCAATAACGATGGCAGCCCCTTCTATACCTAGCCTTTTTAAACACTCTTTTAAGTTTATGGATGTCTTCGTTGGGGCTCAATAACAGTACTCATAGTGGAAGTTTTACGGGAGTTTGTGACATTACTTATTTTCAAGTGGCCAATTTTTGGTTTATGTGATGCCATTTGACACTTCCTGGCACTAATTTCTCCTGGCACTCTTTTTTATATCCTTAGCTGGTCTCTTGGCACTCGTTTGACGTCATTCGGTATCAGTGTGGCACTTCAGTATTCCACCTGGCACTTCTGTATACCACTTGGCACCTTAAGACATGTGTCATTTTACATCACATGACCTTCTCTGCTCTCCAAGGCAACTCCTGACCCTAGAGGTGCCAGTATTCAGATGGGAAACAAGTATTCAACCTTGGACAGAAATACCGTACTTTCCACTACACTGATTACTCACTCACTCACTCACTCACTCACTCACTCACTTAATTTCCTTCTCACTTGGAGCCGACAGTCAAAATGAGAATAAAAGATATGTAGTAAATAAAAATCATAAATTAAGAAAAAAAACAATCCCGTCAACTTTAGAAACTGAGGTAAACATTGGAGATTGTATACGCGAACTATACACTAATACACTAATTAAGACAGGTAAAGAGCTTCATATACACCTGCTCTTGTGATATAAACTTAACTGGTTTATAGCAGCTGTGGAAAACTAATAAGTGTATAAATTATAAAGGAATTACAAAAAATAAATAAAAATACATATGATTTTGTAATTATTTAAGCTCACTGGGTATAAAGCTTACAGTCGAGTACCTCTTGTATTATATTTTGTATCATATATGAGTACAGTAACAGCTTATTGTACTCAGTCTATGGGGAGTTGTTGTCACCCTTCAAGAGAGCTGACCCACACTGATTGGAAAATGATGTTCTTCCTATAACACTAATTCTGTATAATGTACGTGTGTGTGTGTGTGTGTGTGTGTGTGTGTGTGTGTGTGTGTGAATATTTTTATCTTCGAGTTTCTTTCCTCTAACATCAATTCTTAACTCCTGAAGAACTCGCAAAAAAAAATCCAAAGATGGTTAGGTCATGGTTAGGTCATGGTTAGGTTAGGTTAGGTTAGGTAAGAAACCATTTATCCCCCTCCTAGCGTCACTTTGTCATAAACACAATCAGAATATCTTTCCAAATTAATTTTACAACAATCATATATTATAGCCGAGTTGAAGGAAGTGATATATAATGAGTAAGGAACAATTATATAACCTCCTTCAGATGGTATAATAACGACGGATAAATTATACTTTCCTTCACTTATATAATTAGAAGAGTAAAAGAAAGAATTAGAGAAGGAAAAACTGAGAGAAATACAAAATACAAATAGAGAAAGCAGGCAGGGGAAGATATAGAGGAGAATTACAAAGAGTTGAAAAGAAGAGAAGAGGGGAGTAAGCAAGAGAAGAAAGAAAAGGAAAAGAGAGAGAGAGAGAGAGAGAGAGAGAGAGAGAGAGAGAGAGAGAGAGAGAGAGAGAGAGAGAGGAAGGAGACAAGTAAAAAAACAAATAAAGAGATTGACACAAGCAACAGTTGGTATTTTTGTATCATTTCTTTATTATTTGTCTTGTGGGAGGAAGTCAATGATGTTTTCTCAGCTCTTGCTTATTACATCTGTACATCACAGCTCATTCATAATTAACTTTTCACGTTAAACTTTTCCAAACGTAACTTCATAAATTTATAAGTCATCCTCCAAGAAATAGATACTCATTACACCTTTTTTTTTTAATTAGTAACAAAAATAAACATTCTAGTGAACCAAAAAAATATATCCACTACATAAATCGAAAATAAAAAAAACTGACGCTGCAAGTTCTTGGTAGTTGAGGAGTGGGCGGCCAAGCTGCCATTAACACCTGTCAGACTGCAATATGAGGGTCACAAATATCACCCCTATTGCATCTATAATATAAGGTCGTCTCTCCTATACGTCAACCCCTGGAGTTGTTTCCCACATGCCCGGATTGTCGTGGAACATCCATCACCAGAGTCTTGATGTACAACCCAAACTGACCTGACCTGACCTGACGTTTATCATCACAACAAAGTCAATGTCTCATCGTGATGGCGTGTTTGATTACTTCTTAAAAACGAATTTCATATCTCAAGCAACACCAACTACTGGCATGAGTCAGGCAGTAAGTGCCAATTAGTAGTGTAATACTAGAGGCCAGTCGAGGGATCAGCTTCAAGGGTGACAAAGATGGGGGCGTCAAGAGTGTTTTCTTGACCACGACAGAAGGCACCAGTGTGTGGACCCCGGCTGCATGGTGCTGGTGAACACTGGCGATAAAGTTACCTCCGCCTGGACAGTAAAAACAGTACTCCTGTCACTCCACCTTCCTCTCTTTCTCTTATACATAATAACCTCTCGTCTTAACAGGTTTCTCCCAGGCATAATGATCCTTCTCCTGCCCCTCCCAGTTCTCTCTTTAATATTCTTCATCCGGTCAGTTCAAGACATTTACACACCTGTTCTTTCACATCAGTTAAATCTAAACAATTAATATTCTAACACACAACACAATGACTTATAGCATTTCATGTACCATTGAACCTTAAGTCACATACGAACCTTACTCTTATGTGTACTGCATGACCGTCTAAATCCACCCCCCCCCACCACCACCACCTCACCTCACCTCACCGTCAGTATTCACCATCACGACTCCTGAACCATCCCAGTGAGAGACCCGATGGATGCACCACCCTCCTCGTCTCCTGAAGGTGGTCCCTATACGACCTCCTACAGTCACACCAATAACTGTCACCAACTGCATGATTCATGCCCTCATTAACGATCAATTGTTGCCGCCAGGAGGTTAATAATCACACCCTACCTAGAACGCCCCCCCCTCACATTTGTTGTTGGGACGACCGCTCGCTCAAACAACCATGGCATCTGAAAAAAAAAATAAATAAATAAAAATAAATAAATAAATAAACAAAAAAGCCCAATTAACAATATTTTCTTCAAAGCATTACCTATCTTTAAAAACAATTGCATATGCCAAGAATAAAAAAAAATAAGTGCAGCATTTAATAATAATAATATAATAATAATAATAATAATAATAATAATAATAATAATAATAATAATAATAATAATAATAATAATAATAATAATAATAATAATAATAATAATAATAATAATAATAATAATAATAATAATAATAACATTGGATCAGTTGTGTTCTGACCTCACTAGGGGAAAGGTCACGGCAGGATTAGCTCCCGAGGGATAATTATCAGATATGGCCAGCGCTATGTGTGGTCTGGGGTCTGCCAGTTTGTTGGCCAAGCTGGAATGGGCCATGGAAGAATTGGAGAGGGCCAAGGAAGAAATAGAGAGGGCCACGTTGGAGAACCTGAAATTAAAAGAAGAGATGGCGAGATTGAAGGGGGAGGCGGGACAGGGAAAGCCAGTGTCTGACGAAAATTCAAGCGAGTGGAAGGTTGTAAGGAGAGGGAAGACCAAACTGGTGATGAAGAAACACACCAAGGATACGTCAACAACGACATCAGCAGCTAAGTGTACCAACTCGTTCAGTCCCTTGATAGACGAATTGGACGTTAGTACAGGCAGGGACAGGGCTGACAAGGAAGGTATAAAAACTTTAATTGTTGGTGAATCACAGGTAAGGTACTTGGACAGGGCTTTTTGTGGTAAAAACATAAATAGGATGAGGGTGTGTTTGCCAGGAGCTGGGGTGGGGGATATAATTGACAGGATGGACAATATCTTGTCTGGTAATGGGAACAAACCCATTATCTGCCTCAGTGCAGGAGGCAATGGTATTGGCCGGTGTAGGAGCGAGGAGCTTCATGATAAGTTCAAGGCAGCTATAGATCGTATTAGGACTAAGGGAGGGATCCCTATCATATGGGGTGTCCTGCCTGGAAGGAGAGTCGGCAGTGAATGGTTGTCAAGGGCAGTTGGTGTCAACGACCGTCTTGACAGATATGCAAGTCAATATCAGTCCCATTCATTGACATCTGGGACAACTTCTACGGCAGAAGAGACCTTTATGCTAGGGATGGGGTGCACCTGTCTAGGGATGGAGTAGCAACCCTGGCTGGGGCTCTAGAGGGGGCAGTTCAAAAGATATCGAAGTCTTTAAACTGCTAAGAGAACATATGAGCACGGGGGTGGAGGAGACTGCAGTGGGAGAGGGTAAACAAAGTGAAAGATTACAGGGAAATAGTGTTAGGAATGATGACAAAACTAAATTAGACAGGGAGTTTAAAACTAAACGCGGTAAGGGGAGGACTCAGAACACGACTAACTTAAATGTATACTACGCGAACAGTAGAAGTATGAGAAACAAAATGGATGATATTAGGGCCTTGGTATGTACCGAAAAAATCGATATAATAGCATTCACTGAAACATGGATCAACCTAGACTCACGTGAGTTACCGGTCGAATACCAAATTGCGGGTTACAAACTGTTCCATACCGATAGGCAGACCAGGAAAGGAGGCGGAGTAGCAATCTATGTTAGGGATAATCTGAAGTGTGAAATAAATAAGGAAATAAAAACTGAGCGGAATACAGAAACAATTTGGATAGAATTAATCGACGGTAGGGAAAAATTAATCACAGGAGTAATATATAGACCTCCCAATCGTGATCGAGTCAATGAGTGACTTATCTGGGATGAAATGCGCAGGGCTTCCATACACAACAAAGTCTGTATAGTAGGCGACTTCAACCTTGGCCAAATAGATTAGACTGACCTTACAGGTAACTCAGAATCAGAGGATTTTCTCGGGACGATCCAGGACTGTTTTCTAAGTCAACATATAACCAAACCCACCCGGGGTAATAATATACTCGATTTAGTTCTGTCAAACAGAGAAAACCTCATTAGTAATGTCGAGGTAGGGAACGAACTTGCAAACAGCGATCACAAAGAAATTAGATTCCAGTTAGATTTTCAGGGCAGACGTAAGGAAAATTCCACTGAAGTACCAGATTTCAGAAGGGTAAACTTTGACAGTTTAAGGAGGCAGCTGAGAGAGGGGGTATCGTGCTTGGCTGTGAACCTGACAGATGACTCCGACCTGATAACGAGATCTGAGATTGCCGAGTTCCACGACAATTTAAATAATGAGGTACTTAATGCACAAAGGCAGAACATACCATACAAAAAACTCAGATCAGACAACAATGACCCTAAGTGGATAAATAATTATTTAAAGAACATCATTGGCCAAAGGAAGGCTATAGGTAGAAGGATAAATCGTGGCGAAATTTACCTCCAGGATTATTATAGGGTATTGGCGAGTAGGGTTAAAAACCGAGATAAGGAAAGCCAAGAGGAATAATGAGGTAAGGATAGCAAGGGAGGCGAAGACAAACCGCAAAGGATTCTACCAAATGTATCAAACTAAAACCCGAGAAAAGATTGGACCCATACGGTCAGATACCGGCGAGCTCACTGATAACGACAGAAAAATGAGCAATAATTTGAATAAATATTTTTCAACAGTTTTCACCACCGAAAATATAAACATGATACCCGGGGCACCGTCTCTATTCAGAGATAGTGAAGAAAACAAAGTTAAACGAGATAGTAGTGACTAGTAACGATGTTAGTAAGCAAATAGACAAACTAAAGCCTAATAAGTCACCTGGTCCCGATGAGATATTTGCCAGAGTATTAAAGGAATGTAAGGAAGAGATTAGTATGCCCTTAGCAAAGTTGTTTAACATGTCCTTAAAAACAGGTGTAGTACCAGAATCCTGGAGGATAGCGAATGTAATACCGATTTTCAAGAAGGGGGATAGATCACTATCCTCTAACTACCGCCCAATCAGTCTAACATCAATAGTAGGCAAATTACGGGAAGCAATCATTTCAAACTCTATTCGAAATCACCTGGAGGAGCACCGATTGATCAATGATTCCCAGCATGGCTTCACAAGCGAACGTTCATGTCTAACTAATCTATTAACATTCTTTTCATCAGTTTTCGAATCGGTGGACGAGGGGCACAATTATGATGTGGTATATCTCGACTTTAGCAAAGCCTTCGACAGAGTCCCCACGAAAGACTAATTAGAAAGGTAGAAGCACATGGCACCAAAGGTAACATCCTTAAATGGATTAGGGCATGGTTACAGGACAGGAAACAGCGAGTGAGCATTAATGGCACTAAGTCCCATTGGAGCAACGTCACAAGTGGAGTTCCCCAAGGCTCAGTACTTGGACCATTATTATCTATTATATACATAAACGACATAGATATCGGCATAGACAGCAACATAAGCAAATTTGCTGATGACACTAAAATAGGACGTGTTATTAAATCTGACGAGGACTCGGCAAAACTACAGGAAGATCTAAACAAATTTTTCAGATGGTCTGAAAAATGGCAGATGAAATTCAACGTGGATAAAAGTAAAGTACTCAGTATAGGAGATGTAAACAGGGAAACCAGCTACCAGATGAACAACAATGCCATAGAGAAATCCGACTGCGAGAGAGACTTAGGAGTAATGATAAGTAGGAACCTTAAGCCAAGTAAACAATGTGTTTTTGCTCGTAACAAGGCTAATAAAGTACTTGGGTTCATACAAAGGAGTGTTAGTTACAAGACTAGAGAGGTCATCCTAAAACTGTATCTTGCTCTTGTGAGACCACACCTGGATTACTCAGTTCAGTTCTGGTCACCGTATTACAGAATGGATATAGAATCCTTGGACAGAATTCAGAGGAGAATGACAAGACTAATCCCGGGCATTAGGAACCTTGAGTATAGAGACAGGTTAAGGCATCTTAATTTGCACTCCCTCGAGAGACGTAGAGCGAGGGGCGACCTGATAGAGGGGACATTACAAAGGTACTCAAACTATCCAACCAGGAGCGAACTCGTAACAATGGTTTTAAATTAGACAAATTTAGATTTAGGCGTGAAATAAGTAAACATTGGTTTGGAAACAGAGTAGTGGGTGAATGGAACAAGTTACCAAATATCATCATTAACTCGAATACCTGAATAGCTTCAAACATAGGTTGGATGCTTATATGAGCAATAGGGGTTGGGTGTGAACGGGACTGCCCAGTATGGGCCAATAGGCCCGCTGCAGTTTCCTCCATTCTTATGTTCTTATGATCTGTGATCCTTAGAACCAAGGCGGGTCACTCCACCATACTGTTACCAAGCGTCTATTTTGATGACGACTAAAACATTGTTATATTACACACACACACACACACACACACACACACACTTGCTTGCTTAACTACTTCGAGTGATATTTTACTACAGCAAAAGGAACTACTACTACTACGTGGCCTCCAGCCTCCCCCAAAAGCCACACCTTCGCCGCCATTTTATTACCTTAAAATTAAATATCTTAATACATAAGTAGCTACCATAACTATGATGAGTTAATCGAGCCTCATAGTCAATGTCTGCGAATGTTGTTGGCTTTGGGGCCGAAGATCTCGTTCACCTGAGGCAAAGCAATGCAGACCAAAGCAGAGAGGACAGTCGACATCTCGACCAGGCTGTAACATAACTTCTGGGCTGCTGCTTCTGTTCGGAGATCACCTCCGCGAGTCTGGCATAGAAACATCTTGCACTTGGTCCCATCTCACCAGAGGTTGTGAACACCAGAGGAGTGAAGCTGCCCTGATCAACAATCAGAATTCTTTCCCCATATGCCCTGATCTTGTCTTTCTCGTTCCTCCTGTGTGCAGCGTCGAGAGTTAAGTTACTGTGACATGCGGCCATGGGATTGAAAACCCTTATGTCAAAGAAGGCTCGCTGTCCCCTCGTCCAGAATCCTCTGGCAGTGACGTCCACACGGGCTTCGTTGGACGCGTTTGAAGTCCTGTGATCGAAATTCTCACCGTCCATTGGAAGGAAGGTTAGTTCCACCGTGACGTCATAGCAGATTTCCTTCAACATATTTGCTGTTAGATCCCTTACTTCATCATGCCTCACGCATACGAATTCCCCATCTTACACAACATGGCGTGGTCATTGTCATAGGATTAGTCACACATGCATTGGGAGGGCAAACCGCCTACTGGAAAATCATACCTTAGAGCAATGGCATCTGTAAATTCTTGTTTATTAAGGCTGAAGCCTTTTGCCCTTATCGGTAACGTTGTTCGCCAGTTCGAGGCGCCCACCTCCTGCGCTATAGCTACTTTTTTTCAAGTTCACTGTCAATTGCAGCATCAGTTGTTGAAGTTCATCACTTTGGGTGTGCTGCCGTTCCGTCGTAATGGACCGTCGAAACTAGTTTAATTCGTTAGTATCCACCTGACTTGCTGAATTCTGAGCTGTTATGTGCTCACTAAGGGCTGTCGTGTTCTTGACTGACTTCTCATGTTCGGTGGCAGCGAGCTCCTCTGGATTAGTCAATCCCATTCCTCCCAGTCTCAGTGGCAGTGCAACGAGTGACCTTTCTGCTGTTACAACTAACGCTATAAATAATAATAATAATAATTATAATAATAATAATAATAATAATATTAATAATAATAATAATAAATAAAAGAATACGACAAAAGACACTAATTTTCTGATTGGGTGGAGCTGTGATCCCCAGAACCAAGGCGGGTCACTTCACCACACTGTTACCAAGCGTCTATCTTGATGACGACTAAAACATTGTTATATTACACACACACACACACACACACACCATTGGGATCAGCGTCAACAATTCTTTTCCCGACTATGCCGCCCTTCAGGATTTATTGAACAGTCTCCAAAACTGGGCCACCAACAACCACGTCACCATCAACCATACCAAGACCATGGTTTTGCACATCAACCTCTCCTCCGACATTGTCCCAACCCCTTCCATTACTTTAGGTCCGAACACACTCCAGGTTGTAGATTCCACGAAGCTCCTCGGCGTCACCATAGACAACAAACTAAATTGGAAACCACACGTCAGTGAAGTTGTCAAATCCTCCAGTTTCCGTCTCCACCTCCTCCGCCGACTCAAGTCCCTCGGATTTCCTGCACCCGAGCTCCTCAGTGTTTACTCAACATTCATACTTCCCAAGCTCACCTATGCCTCCCCTACCTGGTCTTCCTCCCTAAATGCCAAACAACGTAAACACCTAGAAAAAGTGCAAAAGAGGGCATGCAAGATTATTCTCTCCCCTTCCTACTCCACGTATCAAGAAGCGCTCAACACACTGACCCTTTCGACTCTCACTGACCATCACCACGACCTCATCTGCAAATTTGGTAAGAAGCTTCTGCACCATCCTCGACACCGGCTCCTACTACCACCTGAGATCCCTAGCCCGAGAATTGCTGTTCGACACCACAACCGCATCTAGCCCATACGTGCACGAACTGATCGCTATAAGAACAGCCCAGTCCCAACCATTGTAAAAATTATCAATAACTTGTAACAAACCAGTGTAGTCACTCCCAGTAATTACCACTTCTTGCACTGTCACTATGTTGAAATGCCCTGTAGTTTGAGCTTTTCCCCATCTAGTTATTATATATCTTATTTGTATCACTTATGTTATTTGTATATTATTTGTAAATCGAAACCCATTCCCCAATTATGTAACTGTATATTTTCAGCCTTCTGACTGCCATGCTCTTTCAATAAATCGTTAATTATTATTATTATTATTATTACACACACACACACACACACACACACACACACACACACACACACACACACACACACGACTTAATTAATAATAACATTCACGATTATACATTATAAACCAATAGTAAAGTTTTTAATGAATAATAACAATATTAATCATACAAACAATAACAAAAATAAAAACAACTTTTAATAATAATAACAATAACTCCGCCCTGCCTCATCTAAATACAGCATATAACCCTACCCTAACCTAACCTAACCTACACCTCGAGAATGGTAACAATGCACAACACAAGGAACATCACACAGTAAAGAGACTCCCTGCTGGCTCCTGGTATTTAAGACCTCATAAATGGCCCGTCCCCGTCACGCCTATAAATCACCCCCTCCCCTAACACATAATAATCTGCATTTGTGACCCAAGGAAAAAACTCAGAAGAGGAAGAAAACTTTATGTGTTTCAGTATGGGAGGTTAAGGTGTGGTGAGCAACAGCGACACAGGAGATGGAACAGGGACAGTGAACATCAGGTAATTCCAGCTATGTTTGATTCCATGGGTGAATGTCCCAAACGCTGCATGTGGCTCTGTTTTAGCAACATCTGACAAAGCTTTGGATTTCTTCGACCCATTCATCTACTTTTCCCGTTACTTACTCGGTCTTGAAATTGTTCGAGCCGATTACTACTACTCTTTTGTTTTTAACGTGGCCTCCAGCCTCCCCCAATAGCCACACCTTCGTTGCCATTTTATTACTACTACTACTACCACTACTGCAGCTAATAATAATAATAATAATAATAATAATAATAATAATAATAATAATAATAATAATAATAATAATAAATTAATAAATAAATAAAGCAATACGACAAAAGACCTTAATTTTGTGCCCTGGATAGACCTGTGATCCTCAGAACCAAGGCGGGTCACCCAACCACACTGTTACCAAGCGTCTGTCTTGATGACGCCTAAAACATTGTTATATTACACACACACACACACACACACACACACACACACACACACACACCTCTCCCCCTCCCCACAGCCTGTCCTGTGTCTTCACGGTACACTGGTCGCTGGATGACGAGTTATGACCTACACTCCACCAGGTTACGACAACTTTATTGTCCTCTTCCTGGTGGCGGATTTATGACCACTGCTACTGATGACTTGTTCCAG